>NC_053024.1:554620825-554743325 GCF_003073215.2 Triticum urartu | reverse complement strand
ATAGCTTCCAGGTGTAGCTGTTTAGCAATGAGGTTCTCATTGGTGTTCCCCGCGATCTTTCTTAGAGATAGGACTTCAAGTCAAAGTTGAGTTGCAGAATGCCTCTCGGCCAGAACTTGGGACTGAAGAAGTCGAACTGATTCAGACAGCGAATTCTGTGAGCTTGTCTGACTGCTAGTCTCGAGTAACTTGAACACTGCATCAAGACATAACTTTGGGGTTGTCTCGCTATCTTCAAGATGTTTTGCCTTCTTTGCTGCAATATATGTTGGGTTTGTCTTACAGCCTTCAGCAGACTCGTCCATGCCATCAGGCATATCACCCTGAAACAAGCAGAGAGATGACATGTTTTGCACGTATATAAACAAAGATGGTAACTGTGTTATCAATTCCATATAATTTCAAATTAGAAAATAAAGAGTAAGTTCAAAATATAAATAGCATAATTTGGCATTGTTCATAATGCGGGGAGCTTCACCATACTACTGGATTACCATGTCAACAAAACAAGCATAGATGAAGGGCAAAGACAATCATTGTATCTATTTTTGTTAATGTGCATGGCATATTGTTTATATTATTAGCCACATCAGTAAGATAAAATAGGAGATGACAAGGCGCAAACATGGGCTGCTTCACCACACACTGGATTATAGATCCACAAAACAAGCATACATATAGGGAGTATTGAGTAATGTGCATGGTATGAATAAGGAATTTGGTTTTACAACAAAAACTTGGAACTTACAGTTGTTGT
The DNA here is from genome assembly GCF_003073215.2 of Triticum urartu. Classification (NCBI taxonomy): domain Eukaryota; kingdom Viridiplantae; phylum Streptophyta; class Magnoliopsida; order Poales; family Poaceae; genus Triticum; species Triticum urartu. The sequence goes on along the minus strand of NC_053024.1, from coordinate 554,742,568 downwards.
GAACACTATTCAAGATATCTTCGGATATTCTTATAAATCGGCTGATTTATCGCTTACCGTTGTCTGGCTGATAAGATAAATCGGCCGATAAATCAACCGATATGGCGATAAATCGGCCAATATGCCGATAAACTGGCCGATTTACCCCTTATCATGGGTCGATCGATAAGTTTGCGATAAGCGATATCCCCAACATTGGTTGCGAACATGCATTTTGATAGAAACAACAAACTAAATAGCAGTTGACGATAGGGAGTATGAGCAAATTAAACAACAGTTGAGGATAAAGGCTTTAGAAGGACTGACTTACATTAACAGCTAACACCGGCTTTATAATGCCCTCTACATGTCAAAGGAAGGGTAACTCAAGAATTTTTGCACATAATCTTCTTCATAAGCATTGCATGTACTCTACATTTTGTAGAGAGTAATTATAGATATGATAATACTGGAAGGGATAGAGGATAATGAAGATAAGATGCAGATTGTTGCTACATAATCAACTACCAATCCCTGGAAGTACAAGCGTTACAGGACAAAATGTACTGACAAGACCAATGGGCTACACTTCTGCACTAGCATTGTCTGTGTATTCAACTTTGTGGTAAGATTAAATATAGATCTGATATTTTTTACTAAATGGTAGGAGAGGGAGATAAGATGCAGAATGCTACACGATGAACCAATCCATCTCCCCATAATATAAGTGTTTTGAACACTAGTGTACTATACAAAACACTCTTATATTATGGGACGGAGGGAGTAGCTATTAATGTAAGTACAGTGATAGACGACGTTCAGTCCTTACAAGAGGACTACAGAGGTAAAGCATTGAGTTGATTGTAAATTTATGTAAGAGTCGATACAGATCTTATAATGTCCACCAATTGGAGGATAACGAGGCTAACATGTGCAGTGATGCTACATAATCAACCAGCTATGAAAGTAAGTATGGTCATATAGGGCAAGAGGTACTCACAACAGCAATGTAGTGTGCAGTATAGTTGCGAAATTCTATGCTCCCTTGAGAATGAATGTTATTTTACAAACAGTTTTTGTACAAGTGAGACATTAAGGAACATGTAGAAATGTACTTCAAACTGTGATGTGATATCATAGAGAGTACCTTATGCTGCAGACGATACCAATGTGTAACAAGATTATTCCAGTCACTATCTGATAAATGTAGCAGCAGAGACTTTACAGAAATTTCGTTTAGAGGCTTGCCATCGAAGTGCGCTTGCCTCGGGTAGGAACGATACTTCATCAACGAGTGCTTGAAAAGAGCAAGCAACCCTTGCTCGTCTTGACTATCCAGTTTGGTCCTCACCTATTTAAAAGAATGAAATCTTGTGTCTTCTGTCAGCAGAAACAAATTCAGTAATTACCATGAATAACATTTGTACATTACTTACACGTAAGTTGCGGAGGAAGATTGGAAATTGTTGTTTATCTATGGTATAATCTGTCCATGAAGGAAATATGCGCACAAAGTTCCTGACAACAATATAAGCCTTGTCTTCTAAACTGGGAAGAAGTGGAACATGAGTCCTATTTGCTGCAATTGGGACTCTCTCTCGTTCGAAAAGGGATTTGGCAACTGGATTTGGTGTACTCTTTGCTGGAATGGGGGTTTTGCGTCGTAGAGCTGGTGCTATGTCAACTGGCATCATCATACTATTTGTTGCAGTTGGGGTCTACTAAGTTGGGGCATCAGAGATGACCAGTGTATTAGGGCTAGAGTCTGCTAGAGTTGTGGCCGTGTTTTCTGGGTCTGCTGATATTGCAACTACACCTAATGGGCTATTTGATTTATCAGGTGTTACTACCTTTTCCAAATACTTTGTTCGTGATCCTCTGCGATCAACAATTTCCCTCTTCCTTTTGAACATCTAATACACAAGAACAACATTTGAATGGATAAATGTGGTATGATGATAGATGGAAAATGTACTGAAAATGGATAGGCAGGGCGTATTCACATACACGATGTGTAAACTACACTGAAGGCAGTGCAACAAAGTAGAAGCAATGCAAAGCATCAGTTGCAAGATATGCGCGACCAATATATCCTTGGAAAGTTAGAGAAAGAACCTTCATGGGTGAATAAGATAGGGCATCTACCTCTGACTCCTCCACTAGGGAGCTACATTGACTTAGGTCTCCCTATAGCTCAGAATCATTGTTAGGATCATATTCTGAGCATGAATCTATAGGTGGAGAGCATTTGCATTGCATTGCATCCAAACTTGATTTCAGTCCCTTAATGCCAAGTTTGATAGCCATGGCATTGCTCTCCTTTATTCTTTTCATGCGCCCAAGCTCATAATCATTATGATGATGTTCAATATCTGAGATTCATAAAAACATAAGAGTAGTCAGATTATCTATGGAATGCATTGCAGATTCAATTCGAAGAGTGTCTGTGACGGGCCCCGATTCAATCATACACTAATCATACACGCAAACGTGTACGATCAAGATCAGGGACTCACGCGAAGATATCACAAAACAACTCTAAACACAAATGAAAGTCATACAAGGTTCATATTACAAGCCAGGGGCCTCGAGGGCTCGAATACAAAAGCTCAATAGAAGCAACAGAGTCAACAGAAGCAACAAAAGCTCAAATACAAGTTTTGCCTTAAGAAGGATAACACAAACATCAATGATCGAAGAGGCAAGGCCTCCTGCCTGGGACCTCCTAACTAGTCCTAGTCGTCGGCGGTCTCCACGTAGTACTAGGAACCCTCGGGGTAGTAATAGTCCACGGGGGTGGCATCTGGCTCCTGGGCTCCACCATATGATCGCAGCAACCGGGTATTGGGGAAAAAGAGGTAGGAAAGCAACCGTGAGTACTCATCCAAAGTACTCACAAGAATTACATCAGAACTACATTAAGTATGCATCAGTATCAACGGAATGGGCTGTATCTATGGACTGAACTTCATAATGCAGAAGAGAGGGGAAAGCCTAGCCTATCAAAGACTAGCATCTTCAAGCATCTCCAAGTGTCTTGCAGCATTTGGAAGAGTAAAAAATTGCATTTTATAATTAACAAGCATGTTGTAGTATTAAAGCCCAGAGATCCTTCCTTGACTCCCTACGAGAAAGCAATCTCGGAACCACATATCCATCACATGTCTCAAGTAACCAGTTCTAGTTGTAATAGATCAGGATACAAGTCTAAACGTCCATTACCATGGACACGACATTTCAATGGATAACTTCCCTGGAGGGGTGCACCACATTACACAACACGCTTGATTACTCTGGCCGAACACACTTTCTTGGGTCCATGCCCGGCCTCGGAAGATCAACACGTCGCGACCCTACCTAGGCTCAGCAAAGAGGTCCCCGCCGGTCCACATCCTAAGCACTCTAGGGTCTTGGGCCCATCGCTCGTTGCACTACGTGTTGTTGCGCGCAGGGTGAATACCAGCGCCACCTCGGATGGTCTACACGATCTGACCGTGCCACAATGCTGAACTGGACGTCGGACAAAGCTTCGGCTGATACTGCGACGCTAAGTGCCCATAACTATTCCCGCGTGGTGGTTAGTGCGTAAAGGCCAGAGGCCAACTCAGAACAAATGCCCATACCATTAGTGTATTAGGAGCTCGCGGAGACGAGCAGAGACTCACAATCGATGTGACCCTGTCCTCCCCATCTCATGGACTTATGGCAAGGGCCCAGAATGCCTGGCCGTGCCACATAATTATCTTGTGAGTGCTCTTCGGGCCCGCCCGACTTTCACATCAACTTGCGGGTACCCCTCAGGGCCGACCCGACTTCAACAATGGTCTCAAGTAAAGTCCAGGTAACCATGTGTCCAAACCAACAAGGGGAATCTGACGAGTCGCCCTCGATGGAATCCACTTGATGTAATCGTCAAGGTGAACATAAGAGGAATCACCCTCGAGGTTCGCACTTGAGGTGTTGCATGACAGAGTCATATCAGGAGTGGTGAATAAGGAATCACCCTCGTTGACCACGACCGAATAGCTACACTACAAAGTTATCATCAGGAGTGCATTATGAGGTATCACCTGTGGCACTCGATAGTAGTGCTGCATAGTCAAGCAACAAAAGGGGCGTGATGTGATGTGAGGTGTCGGGCTCTGGTCGTCAATCATGTCGATTGAGTCGTTGATGATGAAGCAGGGGAAATAAGGACAAGGTGGGGTCACCGATGGATCACTAACCAACCTATACTAAGCATTTTAGGATAAGTAGGAAAGGTACAATGAGCAGGTTACAAAAGAAGGCTATGCATCAGAATAGGAGCAATCAATTATAGTAGCAAAATCTAATGCAAGCATGAGAGAGAATGAATTGGGCGATATTGGAATGATCAGGGGGGTTGCTTGCCTCGAAGCTCTGCTGAAAAGGAAGAAAGGTTGTCGATGAAGTAGTTGATCACAGTGGCATCAGCAGCGGTCTCGAGGTCTACCGGAGAGAAGAGGGGGACGAAACAGTAAATATAAAGCACATAGATGCAAGACATGACCAAAAGCGGTGCTAGGCGTGCCCTAACGCCATACCAGGTGATACCGGCGAAGGGGGAAAACATCCGGGAATGTTTCCCGAAGTTTGGCCTTTTCAGATAGATGAAACGGAGGGGGATGGTTCCATGTTCGCTATAATAGGGACATGGCACAGGGGAACGGAGGGTGTATTTGGACTCGTCTCGTTCTTCTGAGCAACTTTCATGTATAAAACCTTTTCATCTGATTTACGGATCATTTTCTATGAATTTCTGATGTTTAAACAATATTATGAAATTATTATTAATTCTAAATAAAAGCTGAAATTGCTATGTGCACCGCAGGAGGGAGCAGGGATGGTGCAGGAGGAGTGGCGCGGGGTGGCTACGGTGCAGGCTGGCATCAGCGCGAGGGCAAGCGGGGCGAGCGCCTGCAGGCAGGGCAAGGCGGGTGAGCCGCAGGGCAGCCTGGGCATGGCTGGCAGTGGCGCTGGGCGGAGGCGGACAACCGCGATGGCGCGCGCTGGTGGCGAGCGGGCCGCACTTGCAGAGGGGCCGCACATGGGGAAGTGGGCACGGGAAGGCGAGGCATGGGACGGGCGCGACGCGAGCAGGCAGTGGCGGTCAGGGGCGTGTTCGGGCGGCTGCAGCAGCGGTGCGCACGGCCAGGCGTAGTAGGCGACAAAGAGCAGCGCGCGACAGTGATGCGCGCGACAACAGGGCGAGCGTGATGGCTGGGGCGAGGCCAGCGGTAGCCGGAGTAGGGGCAGCCGGGAGCATGCACTAGGAGCAGGTAGCAGAAGCAGCAGCACGGCAATAGCTGAACGGGGACGCGCAGCGGCTGGTGAAGGCACACAGGCGGCTGCGGGGGCGCACCACGTGTGGGGCCGACCGTGGCAACTGTGGGCGAGGTTGGGTGTGCACGGGCGCGGCGACGGGAAGTACGAGCACACACGGACAATCTCCGGCGGCCACGGCGATTGGAGCTAACAAGGAGGTGCCTACGACAACTATACGAGAGAAGGGGGTGAGGGGGTTCATGGAGGAGGCTCACAGTGAGCGACGGGGAGCTGGGGGAGTGGTTGGAGCGGCCGGAGATGAGTCAGAGACGTGGGTCGACGGCGGGTGGCAGTGGTGGCTGAGGTGGACGTGGACACGAAGACGTGGGTGACGACGGAGGTGCCCCCTACTCCGATCCGATGTCGCAGTCAGAGAAGAGGACCCCCGCGGAGCTATTGGGCATAGAGAGGCAGCGAGGAGAAGCCAGTGGCTGTGCCTATGATGGGGGCATGGCGACGGTGGCTACTGGTGTGGGCGGATCTGAGCGAGGGAGATGAGGGGAATGGGAATGGGGTAGCTATGGTTCGTCGACGGGGTCACGAGCGACCTTATCTTCACTGGGGAGGCACGGGATGGACGCCGTGTGGCTATCCGCGGCCATGGACGGGGCGCACGCGTCCACGACACTCCTGGTGAGCAGTAGGAAGCAGGAGGTCGCGAGGTGGTTGGGCTGGTTGTTGCTTAATGGGCCAAGGGTCCAGTAGTTTAGGTCTTTTCTTTTTCATTCTTTTTTTACTGTTTTCTTATGTATCTACTATTTTGTACTTAGTTTAGGTACTAACTGATTTTACTTAAAGTTGAAACTCCTCACATAATTACCTCATGATATTTTGGCTGTTGGCCAAAAGTTTGGGTTTATTTGGAAATGTTTGAAAATAAGTTCATATTTTAATAGGCATAATAAGTGTGGCTTGTCCACTTAAATTATTTCTAAGGGAAAATTAAAAATCCATTCGATATTGGTTCCTAGATGTGAATCACTCAGTGAATATTTGCATCTCATCAAGCATTTTTATTTGATAGTTTGAAGAAATAAGAATTTGACTTTTTATTTGAAATTCTAATTTGACTCTGATTTGAATCTAAACAAGATTAGCAACAGTAACAGCGGTGACAAGGCAACATTAGTAGAGGATTTCTGTAGCTTGATTATTCGAGCGTTACAAATCTCCTCCACTACAAGAAATCTCATCCTGAGATTTAGGAGGTAGAAGGGATCAAAGCGGGGTATTCATCACGAAGACGATCCTCGAGTTCCCGAGTGGCTTCATCTTTAGAAGGATTTGACCACTGAACTTCTACAAATTTGATAGTCCTCTGACGATTGCGACGTTCAGCTTGAACGAGAATGCGGATCGGATGCTCTCTGTAAGCGAGATCATCTTGAGGGGGTTGAGCTTTATACGCAATGTGGTTTTTGCAATAAGACTTGTGACTCAGGGCATTGGCCAAGACATTAGCCTTGCCAGGGGTATAAGAAATACTGTAGTCATAGTCTGTAATTGTTTCCTTACATCGCCACTGACTGAGATCCATATCTAGCTGAGTAAACAGATACTTGAGACTTTGATGATCGGTGAAGATTTCACAACAAGTACCAGGAAGATAATGCCACCACAACTTCAGTGCTATTTAACGGCAGGAAGTTCAAGGTCATGGACTGGGTAGTTCTTTTGGAAAGGTATCTTGGAATTCACAAACGATTGGAGCATTATCGATTCTCACAAGAGGAGAAGCGCTTCACGCATTCAAGGAATAAATCCGTGCTTCGACATTCCAAACAAGATGAGCATGGTAGCGTACTATCTCACTTGAAGGATGTAGTAGATGGACAATTTTAGTGGCACAAATGATTGGAGTGGTACGTTATTTCAATCATTCCATTCCTAGAAATGAGGTTAATATTGGAAGACTTCAAAACAATGGGGGAAGCATGGAATTCCAACCCTTCGAGCTCAACGGGGACGTTTGACTAACCATGGTGGTTTGAAATTGGCCCGCGGAGTGCAGCTTGGAATTCCGGCTATGTGACATCGGTTCCAACAGGTAAGGAACATGGCTGTCCCATTATTGAGCAGCGGGACCTTTCAGATAGTAAGTCGCAAAGGTGACATAGTTGGAAGGGGCTACATCAACAAACTCCAATTTGAAAGTGATGTCATGGAGCCAGTCATCAGCATCAAGGGGCTAAGTTGAGCTACGGTAGATGATATGGTTAAGATGCGCAAAGTCTTGCAGAGTTACTGGGGCTGGCTGCTGATTCATATTCGGGGCACGGAAAGTGAGCCATGACTCCTTCCATGGACTGGCGATTCAGCTCAACTGCCGTATCATACCAGCCATGTACTCAGGCGGTGGTGGGGCGTTGCCACCACGGCCACGACCAGCGGGTCTGACCATCCTGCTAGAAGGTAACAGGTGGTAGTTCAGCAAGGGGTGGAGCAAGTGTTTGGAGTCATTCATGATGTAACTTGACCAACGAGCAAAGGCGCATTATGTACAAAGTAGTAGTCATTGAAGACATACAGATACATATGCGGGGCCAATTACACACTGTTAGTATGAGTTCGGACAAGAGAAACACCCTAGACATACTAGGAGGCACGAATGCACGCGATGGAGGGATACAACGGCGGGGCACAGCAAAGGCTACATCAACGTCGAAGATAACTACTGGGGCGAGGGATTTGCATGTGACGACGTAGGGTGCCCTCAATAGAAGGATCCTGTTGGCGTCCTAGGTAAACTAGGAAAAAACAGAAACCGGCACTGGACTCTAGGTTAATAGGTTAGTCCAAAAAATCATATAAAATAGCATATAAATGCATATAAAACATCCAAGGTTGATAATATAATAGCATGGAACAATAAAAAATTATAGATACGTTGGAGACGTATCAACTAATAGCACACAGGCACAATTAAACCAGCTTATTAAGATTATAGCAGTACATTTCACTTAGCATATTAAGACACAGATTTTATAAAATTGAAAGTATAACCATAAGGAGTAGGTTGCATACCAATGGTTGGCCTCATGTTTGACCTTGTCATCCTTGCCATGGATGATCTCGAGGTGGTGCTTGTAAAATAGAATAAACAACAATTAGATACAACAGGGATAAAGTAAAAAATGATGCACTTGTGTCAATAAAGGAAAGCATTTGGACCATCATGCACATACAATGATGTAGTGTTATTAATTAAGCAAACATGTAAGTGCACTAAACAAGCATGCATGTACACTTGAAACATATGTACACTAAACAAGAAAGCAAGCAAGCAAAGTGCTACTGTAGAAACAAGCAAGCAATGAAGGAAATTGAAGAGAAGCAAGAAAGTACTATTGATACAAACCCTAATTAATAAGCAAGCAGGTAGCTTCTTCTCCAAGTGCTACTGATACAAGCAAGTACTGCTAATGGAGAAGAAGGGGAGGCCCTCGCCGTCGATTGAGGAGAAGGGGAGGCTGTTGCCGTCACCATCGCCAGATTCAAAGGGGAGGAGAAGTGGACTCGTCCGGCAATTGACAGCCAGTTCTATTTGATATAGAGAGGGGGAGTGGGTCCCACTTGCCAGCCAATTCTATTTGATATAGTAAAATGTTCCTATACTCAGCCAACAATCTCTTCCTAGCCCAGTGGTAGAAACCAAGTGTAATAAGATCCAGGTCATGGGTTCGAGCCCCCGCTCACACATATTTTTTGGATGCGCGCAAATATTTTTTGGTAGCTCAGGGGGAAAAGGGTCGAGTGGGTAGAGTAAGAAAATGGCCCACTTGTCAGCGAGTGGGTCGAGTGGCCCACTTGTCAGCGAGGTGTGTGTTTGATACTTGACTGGTTTGATGATTTGAAAAGAGATGACATAGAGTAGAAGTCCCGTAGCCTCTTCCTAGCCCAGTGGTAGAAACATAATCAAATGAGCGCACGGTCGTGGGTTCGAGTCCCCACTCACACATATTTTTTTGCTCATAGTGAAATGGAGCCGCACGTGGGATCAGGCGCCCATGTAGTGCAAAATTCAGTTAAAACAAATTTCAGGGTCTCTGAAAATAGTATGAAAAACAGCTTTGAAAACAACATCTCCACTATGAATAAACTTCAGGATCACTATGAAAAACTTCAGGATCTCCATTTTGCAATCTTTTGCATTACAAGACAACATTTTGACCACTATGAAAATCTTTTGCACCACCAATAGTTCTGACCAAAAATAAGAAAATGGCACCAAAACTACTAGAGCCATCACCAAAGCTACATCACCACTATGCATTTTGCCTTCATTAGTTATGACCACTATGCATCACCAAAACTACTAGAGCCATCACCAAAACTACTAGATCCATCACCAAAACTTTAGGATCACCAAAACTACATCATTTTGCATTGTATCTTCAACCATCAGTCTCATGCATTTTTCTACCTAGAGAGAATTGTAGTACAAAAACTACATCAGGATCACATCAACAACAACTACTTGGAGAGGAAAAATAGCATTAGCTCACCATGGAGACAAAATTTACCTTCACTACACATCGTTGTCGATACCAAAACAAGGAACTCTATGCCCACTCCTGTTTTCCTCATCATCACTACAATATTGGATCATAGTATGATCACTCCGGTTTTCCTCATCCTCGCTCACATGTCCATGATGACCCACAAGTGTAGGGGATCTATCATAGCCTTTCCGATAAGTAAGAGTGTCAAACCCAACGAGGAGCAGAAGGAAATGATAAGTAGTTTTCAGTAAGGTATTCTCTGCAAGAACTGAAATTACCGGTAACAGATAGTTTTGTGATAAGGTAATTTGTAATAAGTAGCAAGTAATAAAAGTAAATAAGGTGCAGCAAGATGGCCCAATCCTTTTTGTAGCAAAGGACAAGCCTGGACAAACTCTTATATGAAGGAAAGCGCTCCCGGGGACACATGGGAATTATCGTGAAGCTAGTTTTCATCACGTTCATATGATTCGCGTTCGGTACTTTGATAATTTGATATGTGGGTGGACCGGTGTTTGGGTACTATCTTTACTTGGACAAGCATCCCACTTATGATTAACCCATATTGCAAGGATCCGCAACTACAATAGAAGTATTAAAATAAACCTAACCATAGCATGAAACATATGGATCCAAATCAGCCCCTTACGAAGCAACGCATAAACTAGGGTTTAAGCTTCTATCACTCTAGCAACCCATCATCTACTTATTACTTCCCAATGCCTCCCTCTAGGCCCAAACAATGGTGAAGTGTCATGTAGTCGACGTTCACATGACACCACTAGAGGGATGACAACATACATCTCATTAAAATATCAAACGAATACCAAATTCACATGACTAATTATAGCAAGACTTCTCCCATGTCCTCAGGAACAAATGTAACTACTCACAAAGAATATTCATGTTCATAATCAAAGGGGTATTAATATGCATAATGGATCTGAACATATGATCTTCCACCAAGTAAACCAACTAGCATCAACTACAAGGAGTAATCAACACTACTAGCAACCCACAGGTACCAATCTGAGGTTTGGATACAAAGATTGGATACAAGAGATGAACTAGGGTTTGAGATCAGATGGTGCTGGTGAAGATGTTGATGGAGATTGACCCCCTCCCGATGAGAGCATAATTGGTGATGATGATGGTGATGATTTCCCCCTCCCGGAGGGAAGTTTCCCCGGCAGAACAGCTCTGCCGGAGCCCTAGATTGGTTCCGCCAAGGTTCCGCCTCGTGGCGGCGGAGTTTCTTCCCGAAAGCTTGCTTATTATTTCTTCTCAGATGAAAGACCTCATATAGCAGAAGATGGGCATCGGAGGGCCACCAGGGGGCCCACGAGGCAGGGGGCGCGCCCAGGGGGTAGGGCGCGCCCCCACCCTCATGGCCAGGGTGTGGCCCCCCTTTGGAACTTTCTTAGCTCAGTATTTTTTATATATTATGGGAATAACTTCCGTGAAGTTTCAGGACTTTTGGAGCTGTGCAGAATATGTCTCTAATATTTTCTCCTTTTCCAGCCCAGAATCCCAGGTGCCGACATTCTCCCTCTTCATGTAAACCTTGTAAAATAAGAGAGAATAGGCATAAGTATTGTGACATAGTGCATAATAACACCCCATAATGCAATAAATATCGATATAAAAGGATGATGCAAAATGGACATATCAACTCCCCCAAGCTTAGACCTCGCTTGTTCTCAAGAGAAAGCCGAAATCGAAAAATATGTCCACATGTTTGGAGATAGAGGTGTCGATAAAAATAAAATACAGACATGAGGGCATCATGATCATTCTTAGAACAACATATATATATATTGTCATATGATCTCTTATGCTAAAGTAACAATTCAATCACAATTTCAAGTATGAATGACAAACTTCATTGAGAACCAACAAACTCTAATCTCAGTCATTGATGCAATTGCAATTTATCATAACATAGGAAAGATTCAATATAAGAGCTTTTCAGCAAGTCCACATACTCAACTATCATTTAGTCTTTCACAATTGCTAACACTCACGCAATATTTATGAGTATGAAGTTTTAACCGGACACAGATAAAGATAGGGGGTTATAGTTTTGCCTCCCAACGTTTTACCTCAAGGGTAATGTCAACAATAATATTTCATGAAAACTCACATCCAATTAGCTATATATATATATCAGGATCTTTCCAACACATTGTGCTTGCCAAAGGATAAAATGTAAAAAGGAGAGGTTAATATCACCATGACTCTTTGCATGAAGTATAAGACAAGAATAAAAGATAGGCCCGTCGCAGAGGGAAGCAGAGGTTGTCATGCTCTTTTATGGTTGGATGCACAAAATCTTAATGCAAAAGAACGCATTCTATATTGCCGCTTGTGATATGGACCTTTATTATGAAGTTCGTCGCTTTTATTTCTTCCACATCACAAGATCGTATAAAGTTTATTTTCTCCACATTAATAAGTCATACATATTTAGAGAGCAATTTTTATTGCTTGCACCGATGACAACTTACTTGATGGATCTTACTCAATCCATGGGTAGATATGGTGGACTCTCATGGCAAAACTGGGTTTAGGGATATTTGGAAGCACAAGTAGTATCTCTACTTGGTGCAGAGAAATTGGCTAGCATGAGAGGGAAAGGCAAGCTCAACATGTTGGATGATGCATGACAATATAATTTATCTCAGATGCAAGAGAACATAACCCATTACATTGTCTTCCTTGTCCAACACCAACTATTTAGCATGTCATACTTTAATGAGTGCTCACAATCATAAAAGATGTCCAAGATAGTATATTTATATGTGAACCTCTCTGTAACGCCCCGCGACCGATGTGCCAGGTGTCCTCTAGTTATTCTCTGTTGTTGCCTTGTCATTTGCTTGCGTGTCATGCATTGCATATCATGTCATCATGTGCATTTCATTTGTATACATGTTCGTCTCATGCATCCGAGCATTTTTCCCGTTGTCCGTTTTGCATTCCGGCGCCGTTCTCCTCCGGTGGTCATTTCTACCTTCTTCTCGTGTGTGGGGATTAAACATTTCCGGATTGGACCGATACTTGCAAAGCGGCCTTGGTTTACTACCGGTAGACCGCCTGTCAAGTTTCGTACCATTTGGACTTCGTTTGATGCTCGAAGGGTTAACCGAGGGACCGAAAAGGCCTCGTGTGTGTTGCAGCCCAACACCCCTCCAAAGTGGCCCAAAACCCACCTAAACCTATTCCATCATCTCGGTCGTTCAATCACAATCGTGTGGCCGAAAACCGCACCTCATTTGGACTCTCCTAGCTCCCTCTACCTATAAATATGTGATCCCTTCCGAAAATCCCGCAGTCCAAACCCTAAAATCCTTCCCCTCGCGCCGCCGGACGCGTCCATGCCGCGCCGAACGTGTCCACCGCCCGCCGCCATGTCTCCCGGCCAATGAGAGCGTGCCACATCAGCTCAACCGCGTCTTCCCTCCAATCCCACCTCACCATGTGGCGCTGCTGCAGCTCGTCCCCGCCGCCGGCCCGCGAGCCCGCGTCGGGCCCGCGAAGCCCGAACCGCCGCCTGGATCCTGATCCGCCTCCCACACCAAAGCTCCGCCCCGCCGGATCTACGCCGCCGCGCGCCTCCCTGCCGCCGCGCCGCTTCTCGTCCTTCTCTGGCGAGCCACCGCTGCCGTCAAGCTCCTACACCACCGCGTGCCTCCCACCGAACTCGACTTCCGCGCGAGCGCCACCGAAGCCCGTCGTCCGAGCTTTCCCGTGGTCGCCCCGCTGCTCCGGCCTTCTCTGCCGCCAGTGAACGCCTTCACTGGCCACCGCGGGCCTCGCCACACCCTGCCGGAGTCCTTCCTCGCCGCCATCGCCATGGATCGGGAGGAGCCCGATCCAGCCGTCCCCTCTCGGCGCCGTTGACTTCCTCCTGGGTCGACCTCACCACGGCCCAGCATCTCCCTCCTCGCGGCCCAGATCTGTCTCCGCCGGCCCACTTCCCCGGCCCGTTGTATTTTTTTGCGAGGGTAATATTTCTACTAAGTCCTCGAGATTCCCAGTTTCATATGGCCATGTTCATCATGTCATAACTTTGCATCCGTAGCTCCGATTCATACGTGTAGCATATCAAAATGTTTATCTCAGAGAGTACATCATTTCCTCTCATTGCATCATTTTCATTTGAGTTCATCTTGATGTCCAAAATGCTGTTAGAAGAGTGCTACTTGAGATAATTGTCAGATCTGCTGCTCCATTTACATATTTGTCATTTTTGCCATGATTATGGTGTGCATGATATGCCCATGAGCTCTACATATGTTTTGTTAAGGGTTTTGCCATCTTTCCAGAGGTGCAACCCGTGTATTTTTGTAATGTGTGTGGTGACTAGCACGAGCTTGCAAAGTGAGGCACTTGGTAATGCTGATTTCAGGGACTTAGCATTTCCACCAAGTCCTTAAGCTGTTTATCTCATATGGCCATATGTTCATGTTGTTTCCTAGTGATCTGTGCCTCTTTTGAGGATGATCAGTAAGGATGTTTTGTTAATCTTGTAGTTCTCTAGCCATCCATATCTTTGTTTGCAATTATGGAGCACCCTAGCTTGATTCAATCGAGCTCTACTTTTGCTACTTCGTAAATCTAGGCAGATTGTCTACTTGTTAGCGATTTCGCCGATGATGTTGTAGTTGATCCTTGCATGCTATGCTATTGTTCTTACCATGTCTAGCTTGTATAATGTGTATTCTTTATGGGTGTATGCTTATATTGTCATGCCTTGCTCTGTAGTGAGTGCATCGAGCTCGTAAACATGCCTACTTGATATCTGTTTCCGCATGCTCCAGTTTTCACTAAGTCTGTGATCTGATTATGTTTTTGCCATGTTCACATGCTTGCAAATGTATTTTCTGATCCCTTTTGGCTCAAGGTCACTAAGGGACTTTTGTTAAGATCTTTGAGTAGCTCCATGCCATGCTTTACTTTGCCATGTTCAGGCCCTGTAGCATATAGTTTTCATGCTCCAAAGAGTGCTATCTGATCTGAAATTCTAGACAAGTGTTAATTTCACTAAGTCTGAAATCTGTTTACCATATGCATTTTTGCCATGCTTGTTTGAACCTGTTAATGGATGAGTTGGTCGTAGCTCAGTGTTCATCTTTTGTTAAGCATCTTGATTGGATCCCTGCCATGTATTTTTTTGTCATGTTTGAGTGCTGTAGCAGGTTCATCTTGTTGCATTTAGTTGGCTACTTGGTGTAAATCGCGGACCGGTGTCATATTTGAATTGCTTGCCATTTCCAAACCATAACTCCGATTCCGGCGTTCTTTATATCGTTTTCAAGAGATTTCATCTCATATTTCCAGTGGAACACTTGGATTTCCAAGTTGAGACCAGTTTCATTCATTCCTTTGCAAATCGTGCATATGCATCGCATACCGCATGTCACATATCATACCATGTTCATGTGTTGGTTGTTTACTATGTTGTATGCTTCTTTCCGGTGTTTGCTTCTTCGGGTTGGTTCAGGTAACGTCGCGTTTGTGAGGACCCGTTCGTCTACGTCCGTTTATCTTCTTCATGGACACATTCTTCTTCCTTGCGGGATTTCAGGCAAGATGATCATACCCTCGAAGTCACTACTATCTTTGCTTTGCTAGTTGCTCGCTCTTTTGCTATGCCCATGCTACGATACCTACCACTTGCTTATCATGCCTCCTAAATTTTTGAACCAAGCCTCTAACCCACCTTGTCCTAGCAAACCGTTGCTTGGCTATGTTACCACGTTGCTCAGCCCCTCTTATAGCGTTGTTAGTTGCAGGTGAAGATTGAAGTTTGTTCCTCGTTGGAACATGGAGATGATGTTCCTTGTTGGAACATGTTTTACTTGTTGGGATATCACTATATATCTTATTTAATTAATGCATCTATATACTTGGTAAAGGGTGGAAGGCTCGGCCTTATGCCTGGTGTTTTGTTCCACTCTTGCCGCCCTAGTTTCCGTCATATCGGTGTTATGTTCCCGGATTTTGCGTTCCTTACGCAGTTGGGCTATTATGGGAACCCCTTGACAGTTCTCCTTGAGTAAAACTCCTCCAGCAATGCCCAACCTTGGTTTTACCATTTGCCACCTAGCCTTTTCCTTTCCCTTGGGATTCGCGCTCCTGAGGGTCATCATTATTTTACCCCCCCGGGCCAGTGCTCCTCTGAGTGTTGGTCCAACTTGTCAGCCGCCGGTGGCCACCAGGGGCAACTCTGGGCTGGCCTACCAGAAGTTTGGACAATCCGGTGTGCCCTGAGAAAGAGATATGTGCAGCTCCTATCGGGATTTGTCGGCACATTCGGGCGGTGTTGCTAGTTTAGTTTTACCCTGTCGAAATGTCTTGTAGAACCGGGATACCGAGTTTGATCGGAATGTCTCGGGAGAAGGTCTATTCCTTCGTTGACCGTGAGAGCTTGTGATGGGCTAAGTTGGGACACCCCTGCAGGGATTTGAACTTTCGAAAGTTGTTCCCGCGGTTATGGGCAGATGGGAATTTGTTAACGTACGGTTGTAGAAAACCTGAAGTTGATCTTAATTAAAATACATCAACCGCATGTGTAACCGTGATGGTCTCTTCTCGGCGGAGTCCGGGAAGTGAACACGGTGTTGGAGTTATGCTTGACGTAGGTTGTTTATGATCACTTCTTGATCATACTTTCTCGATCGTGCTTTGCCTTCTCTTCTCGCTCTCATTTGCGTATGTTAGCCACCATATATGCTAGTCGCTTGCTGCAGCTCCACCTCATACCTTTACCTTACCCATAAGCTTAAATAGTATTGATCGCGAGGGTGCGAGATTGCTGAGTCCCCGTGACTCACAGATACTTCCAAACCCAGCTTGCAGGTGCCGATGAGTCCGTGCAGATGACGCAACCAAGCTCAGGAGGAGCTCGATGAAGATCTTGTCCTTTGTGTTGTTTCATTCTAGTTGATCAGTAGTGGAGCCCAGTTGGGGTCGATCGGGGTCCGTGTCGCTTTTGGGGTTCTTCTTTTATTTTGGTTCCGTAGTCGGACCTTGAGTGTATTTGGATGATGTAATGCTTTATTCATGTATTTGCGTGAAGTGGCGATTGTAAGCCAACTATGTATCTCTTTTCCTTATGTATTACATGGGTTGTGTGAAGATTACCTCACTTGTGACATTGCTTTCAATGCGGTTATGCCTCTAAGTCGTGCTTCGACACGTGGGAGATATAGCCGCATCGAGGGCGTTACACTCTCTTTCTTTAATACTTCCTATTAATTGCAATGATGCCAAAACTATGTTTGTCAACTCTCAACAACTTTTATTCATCATACTCTTTATATGTGAGCTCATTACTCTCCATAAGATCCATACGATATCTTTATTTCTTCTCTTTTATTTTATTCCCTCAAGATCATAGCAAAATAAGCAAGCCCTTGACTCAACACTAATCTTTATTATATATATAGCTCGCGGACTCGATTACATAGGAAGATCATAAAGCAAAACTCACAACTAAATCATACTAAAACTTTATTCTACTAGATCAAGATATTATCAAAAGGATCGAACTAAGGAAAATGGTAAAGATAAAAGGTGTGATGGTGATACGATACCGGGGCACTCCACCAAGCTTGACAGTTGCCAAGGGGAGTGCCCATACCCATGTGCTTATGTTTCCTTCCTCGGAGGTGGTGACGAAGGAGTTGTTGATGATGTAGGCTTGTCGTCCATCTTCCAAGGCATAGGCTCACCATCATAGAAGGATGATCGAGTCTTCGGGATCCTCAAATCTGCAGCCAAACTCATCCTCTTAAATCTATATTCGTACTCACAGTTTTGGTTTTGCAGGTCATAGATCTGGGCTTGGAGAAGCTCGATTTTCTCGTGAAGCTTGAAGATGGCCTCCCCAATGTCTTTGGCGTCCAGCTTGTGGTTGTTGGTGAACTCCATGATCATTATGTGATTGGAGTCGAGTCCACGCTCCACCATCTCCTGACACTTGAAAACTTGTTGCTCCAATGCCTCGAGCCTTGTCTCCATGCTTCCGGTCCTCCTTGGTTCCTCAACATCGCGGATGTGCAACAACCCCTCACGCATCTCAATGGTTTGAGGGTGTTGCAGCACCTCCGCGAGGTAGGGATTGACGACCTTATCGAAGAACTTGTCCTTGGGGGCACTTGAACACAACATGGCGACCTAGATCTATCAGAAAAACAGCTCGAAACAAAGATAGGAGATATTTGCGTGATATGGTGGTCAAAACCTTCGGGAGATTATATAGTGAATTTTCATCGACCAAAAGACGTATCATGCAAGAAAACGGAGTCCGGAGAGCGCACGAGGTGCCCACGAGGCAGGGGGGCGTCCAGGGGGGTAGGGCGCGCCCTCCACTCTCATGGAGGCCTCGTGTCCTTTCCGGTCTGCTTCTTGTTTTCCTATTTTCTTAAATATTCCAAAACGGAGGAAAATTGCCATTAGAACAGTTTTGGAGTCGTTTTACTTACCATACCACGTACCTATTCCTTTTCGGAGTCTGAAACATTCTGGAAAGTGTCCCTTATGTATTCCTCCGGGGTTACGGTTTCAGTAATATTAGTTTCAACATTTATGGGATTACCTGAGATATAATGTTTGATTCTTTGACCGTTCACCACCTTCGGATTTGTACCTTCGAAGTTGTTGATTTTTATGGCACTGGAACGATAGACCTCCTTGATTACGTAAGGACCTTCCCATTTAGAGAGAATTTTTCCTGCAAAAAATCTTAAATGAGAGTTGTATAACAATACATAATCACCTACGTTAAACTCATGCTTTTGTGTCCTTTTATCATGCCATCTTTTAACTTTTTATTTCAACAGTTTGGCATTCTCATAAGCCTGGGTTCTCCATTCATCAAGTGAGCTAATGTCAAATAACCTCTTCTCACCGGCAAGTTTGAAGTCATAGTAGAGCTCTTTAATAGCCCAATATGCCTTATGTTCTAATTCAAGAGGTAAGTGACATGCTTTACCATAAACCATTTTATACGGAGACATACCCATAGGATTTTTATATGCAGTTCTATAAGCCCATAATGCATCATCATGTTTCTTGGACCAATTATTTCTAGATCTATTAACAGTCTTTTGCAAAATCAATTTAAGCTCTCTATTGCTAAGTTCTACTTGACCACTAGACTATGGATGATATGGAGATGCAATTCTATGATTAACATCATACTTAGCAAGCATTTTGCGGAACGCACCATGAATAAAATGTGAACCACCATCAGTCATTAAATATCTAGGGACTCCAAACCTCGGAAAAATAACTTCTTTAAGCATCTTAATAGAGGTGTTATGATCAGCACTACTACTTGGAATAGCTTCTACCCACTTAGTAACGTAATCAACAGCAACTAAAATATGTGTATACCCATTAGAGGAAGGAAACGGTCCCATATATTCAAAGCCCCAATCATCAAATGGTTCAATAACAAGTGAATAATTCATAGGCATTTCTTGACGTCTACTAATATTACCAATTCTTTGACATTCACCACAAGATAAGACAAACTTACGGGCATCCTTGAAGAGAGTAGGCCAATAAAAACCGGATTGCAATACCTTATGTGCAGTTCTATCTCCAACATGGTGTCCTCCATAAGCCTTAGAGTGACACTTGCGTATGATCTATTCCTGTTCATGCTCAGGTAGACAACGTCTAATAACACCATCTACTCGTTCTTTATAAAGGTGTGGGTCATCCCAAAAGTAATGTCATAAATCATAGAAGAACTTTTTATTTTGCTGGTACATGAAACTAGGTGGTATAAATTTAGCAACAATGTAATTAGCATAATCAGCTTACCGTGGAGCAGTATGAGAAGCATTTATGACAGCTTATTGTTCATCAGGAAAGCTATCATCAATAGGTTGTGGGTCATCAGGAACATTCTCTAACCTAGACAAGTTATCGGCAATGGGATTCTCAGCTCCCTTTCTATCAATAATATGCAAATCAAATTCTTGTAGCAGGAGAACCCATCTAATAAGTCTAGGTTTAGCATCTTTCTTTTCCATAAGATATTTAATAGTAGCATGATCAGTGTGAACAGTTACTTTAGAATCAACAATATAATGTCTGAACTTATCACAAGCAAATACAACTTCTAAGTATTCTTTTTCAGTAGTAGCATAATTTCTCTAGGCATTGTCTAGAGTTTTAATAGAATATTGGATAACATTTAATTTTTTATCAACTCTTTGTCCTAGAACAGCACCTAGAGCATAGTCACTAGCATCACACATGATTTCAACGGGTAAATTCCAATCGGGTGGCTGAACAATAGGTGCAGAAATCAAAGCTTTCTTAAGTATTTCAAATGCTTCTACACAATCACCATCAAAGACAAAAGGAATATCTTTTTGTAATAGGTTAGTCATAGGCCGGGAATATTTTGAGAAGTCCCTAATGAACCTCCTATAAAAACCGGCATGACCAAGGAAACTTCTTACACCTTTGATGTCCTTGGGACACGACATCTTTTCAATAGCATCAACTTTAGCTTTGTCAACTTCAATATCTCTTTCAGAAATTTTATGCCCCAAGACAATACCTTCATTAACCATAAAGTGGCACTTCTCCCAATTGAATACAAGGTTAGTTTCTTCACATCTCTGCAAAACTCGATCAAGGTTACTCAAGCAATCATCAAAAGAGGATCCATAAATAGAAAAATCATCCATGAAATCTTCACAAATCTTTTCACAGAAGTCAGAGAATATAGCCATCATGCATCTTTGAAAGGTAGCAGGTGCATTACATAAACCAAAAGGCATATATCTATATGCAAAGGTACCGAAAGGGCAAGTAAAAGTAGTCTTTTCTTGATCATCAGCTGACACAAGTATTTGAGAGAAACCAAAGTAACCATCTAGAAAGCAAAAATGTGTATGTTTGGATAATCTATCTAGCATTTGATCAATAAAAGGAAAAGGGTAATGATCTTTTTTAGTAGATTTATTTAATTTGCGGAAATCAATTACCATCCTATAGCCTGTAATAATTCTTTGCGGAATCAATTCATCTTTATCATTAGGAACAATAGTAATACCTCCCTTCTTAGGGACGCAATGGACAGGGCTTACCCACTGACTATCAGCAACGGGATAAACTATACCTGCTTCAAGGATCTTTAATATTTCCTTTCTTACCACTTCTTTCATCTTAGGATTTAGACATCGTTGGTGATCAATAACTGGTTTGGCGTCTTTCTCCAAATTTATTTTGTGTTGACATAGAGTGGGACTAATGCCCTTAAGATCATCAAGAGTATATCCAATAGCAGCACAGTGCTTCTTCAGAGTTTTCAATAATCTCTCTTCTTCGTGCTCTGAAAGGTTAGCACTAATAGTAACATGATATATCTTCTTTTCATCAAGATAAGCATATTTAAGAGTATCAGGCAATGGTTTAAGATCAAACACGGGATCACCCTTGGGTGGAGGAGGATCCCCTAGAATTTCAACAGGCTAGTTGTGTTTCAGAATAGGTCCTTTTTTAAAGAATACTTCATCTATTTCCCTTCTTTCATTCAGAAACATATCCTTTTCATGGTCTAGCAAATATTGTTCTAAAGGATCAGTAGGAGGCACGACAATAGAAGCAAGACCAATAATTTCATCTTTACTAGGCAATTCTTTATCATAGGGTTGTCTACTAAATTTAGCAAAATTAAACTCATGAGACATATCCCCTAAACCAACAGAAACAATATCCTTATTGCAGTCTATCTTAGCATTAATAGTATTCAAGAAGGGTCTACCAAATATAATGGGACGAAAGTCATCTTGTGGGGAACCAAGACCAAGAAAATCAGCAGGATATTTAACTTTCACACACAAGACTTCAACATCTCTAACAATCCCAACTGGTGAAATAGTATCTCTATTGGCAAGCTTAATTGTAACATCAATCTCTTCTATCTCAGCAGGTGCAATATCATGCATAATTTCTTGGTATAAGGAATGAGGTATTGCACTTGCACTAGCACCCATATCACATAAGCCATGATAACAATGATCTCCTATTTTAATAGAAATAACAGGCATGCCTACAACAGGTCTATGTTTATTTTTAGCATCAGGTCTAGCAATTCTAGCAGCTTCATTGCAGAAGTAAATAACATGCCCATCAATATTATCGGCCAAGAGATCTTTAACCATAGCAATACTAGGTTCAACTTTAATTTGCTCAGGGGGTTTAGGTGTCTTAATATTACTTTTGTTAACCATAGTTGAAGCTTTAGCATGATTCTTTATTCTAACAGGGAAAGGTGGTTTCTCAATATAAGCAGCAGGAACAACAGGATCATCATAAGTGATAGTCTTTTCTTCAACTTTAATAGGTGCAACTACTTTTACTTCAATGGGAGGATTATATTTAAACCACTTCTCCTTAGGGAGATCAACATGAGTAGAAAAGGATTCACGGAAAGAAGCTACTATCTCAGAGTCAAGTCCATATTTAGTGCTAAATTCATGGAAAGCATCGGTATCCATAAAAGATTTAACACAATCAAACTTAGGTGTTATACCTGACTCCTTACCTTCATCGAGGTCCCAATCTTCAGAGTTGCATTTAATTCTTTCCAATAAATCCCATTTGAATTCAATAGTCTTCATCATAAAAGATCCATTACAAGAAGTATCAAGCATGAAGCGATTACTGAGAGAAAGTCGAGCATAAAATTTTGAATAATCATTTCTCTTGAGAGCTCATGATTGGGGCATGAATATAACATTGACTTAAGCCTCCCTCAAGCTTGAGCGATGCTTTCTCCTTCGCGAGGCCAAAAATTATATATATAATTATGATCACGATGAACAAGATGCATAGGATAAAACTTCTAATGAAATTCCAATTTCAATCGCTTGTAGTCCCATGATCCCATATGATCACATAGCCTACACCATGTCAATGCCTCTCCCTTCAAAGATAAAGGGAAGACCTTCTTCTTGATAACATCATTGGGCATACCTGCAAGCTTAAATAATCCACAAACTTCATCCACACATATTAAGTGTAAATCGGAATGCAATGTTCCATCTCCTGCAAAAGGGTTAGCTAGCAGTTTCTCTATCATACCTGAAGGAATTTCAAAGTAAACATTTTCAGTAGGTTCAGTGGGTTGAGGAGCAACTGTTTTCTCTACTGGTCAGGGTGAAGATACCCCGAAAAAGACCCTCAAAGGATTATGTTCCATAGTAACAAGTGTCAGTAAAGTTCAGCACACTATATAAATTTTTGCTTACCAAATTCCACCTACCAAATGCGCTTCACTCCCCGGCAACGGCGCCAGAAAAGAGTCTTGATGATCCACAAGTGTAGGGGATCTATCGTATCCTTTTCGATAAGTAATAGTGTCGAACCCAACGAGGAGCAGAAGGAAACGGTAAGCAGATTTCAGTAAGGTATTCTTTGCAAGCACTGAAATTACCGGTAACAGCCAGTTTTGTGATAAGGTAATTTGTAACGAGTAGCAAGTAATAAAAGTAAATAAGGTGCAGCAAGATGGCCCAATCCTTTTTGTAGCAAAGGACAAGCCTGGACAAACTCTTATATGAAGGAAAGCGCTCCCGGGGACACATGGGAATTATCGTGAAGCTAGTTTTCATCACGTTCATATGATTCGCGTTTGGTACTTTGATAATTTGATATGTGGGTGGACCGGTGCTTGGGTACTATCCTTACTTGGACAAGCATCCCACTTATGATTAACCCATATTGCAAGCATCCACAACTACAACAGAAGTATTAAGGTAAACCTAACCATAACATGCAACATATGGATCCAAATCAGCCCCTTATGAAGAAACGCATAAACTAGGGTTTAAGCTTCTGTCACTCTAGCAACCCATCATCTACTTATTACTTCCCAATGCCTCCCTCTAGGCCCAAACAATGGTGAAGTGTCATGTAGTCGACGTTCACATGACACCACTAGAGGGATGACAACATACATCTCTTCAAAATATCGAACAAATACCAAATTCACATGACTACTTATAGCAAGAATTCTCCCATGTCCTCAGGAACAAATGTAACTACTCACAAAGCATATTCATGTTCATAATCAGAGGGGTATTAATATGCGTAATGGATCTGAACATATGATCTTCCACCAAGTAAACCAACTAGCATCAACTACAAGGAGTAATCAACACTACTAGCAACCCATAGGTACTAATATGAGGTTTGGATACAAAGATTGGGTAGAAGAGATGAACTAGGGTTTGAGATGAGATGGTGCTGGTGAAGATGTTGATGGAGATTGATCCACTCCTGATGAGAGCATCATTGGTGATGATGATGGTGATGATTTCCCCCTCCCGGAGGGAAGTTTCCCCGGCAGAACAGCTCTGCCGGAGCCCTAGATTGGTTCCGCCTCGTGGCGGCGGAGTTTCTTCCCGAAAGCTTGCTTATTATTGTTTCTCGGACGAAAGACCTCATATAGCAGAAGATGGGCATCGGAGGGCCACCAGGGGGCCCACAAGGCAGGGCAGCGCGCCCAGGGGGGTAGGGCGTGCCCCCCACCCTCGTGGCCAGGCTGTGGCCCCCCTCTGGAACTTTCTTCGCTCACTATTCTTTATATATTTTGGGAATAACTTCCGTGAAGTTTCAAGACTTTTGGAGCTGTGCAGAATAGGTCTCTAATATTTGCTCCTTTTCGAGCCTAGAATCCCAGCTGCCGGCATTCTCCCTCTTCATGTAAACCTTGTAAAATAAGATAGAATAGGCATAAGTATTGTGACATAATGCGTAATAACAGCCCATAATGCAATAAACATTGATATAAAAGTATGATGCAAAATGGACGTATCAGTTCATATGCTACCACCTTTCCTCTTTTCTTGATGCCTTCAACTGTTGCAGCATCAACGTGCACACGTTCCCGGTCCCTTCGCACTCTAATTTGCACCGGAACTTACAAAGAGTTGTCATCAGCTTGCAACAGAACTTCCGTAGAGTCATCATCCTGGTCTGTTAGTCCAATACCACTAGGGCCCTTTTCCACTCCAGTTTCAGTCACACTCCACAAGTGTCTGTGCTCAAAGTTTTGCACAACTCACCATTTTCTGTGCAAAAGAGTTTCTGGCAGATAAAACACCATTATTGCTTGTGTTGTTAGAATAAAGGGATCACTCTTATACCATCACCTTCCAGTGTTGATGCTTTTGAAGTGGCCATCATATTTGACAAAAGAGTCTCTCTTCTTCTTGCTAACAAGCTCAAACCAGTCACAGCGAAATAAGACCACCAAGATATGGATGCCTCCACTAGAGTTGTACCGCAACTCTACGATGCTTCTCAGCTGACCATAAAAGTCAATGTTCTCACGATGATGTGACCCCTCAGTGACGATTCCACTATTATGTGTCTTCCTTTTTTCCTCGTAGTCAACGGTGTGGTACCGAACACCGTCAGCAATGCATGTTGAATACACTCTCACTCGCTTATCCGGTAAGCATGCCAAAGCAAATAGATCATCACTGGCCTTCTTCTCCTCATGCAACTTTCCAATCTGCATGAATAAACCATTTAGCAACAATGGTATTTAATAGTTGGTGAATAACATAGAAAACATAAAACATGTGGCTAAAGATCTCACATGATTCTTAAACCATTTAGCAAATCCCTTGGCAACCCTTTTATCAACATTGATCTGACATTCTTCCTCATTGAACTCTTCTTTGCATTTCCTGCAATGCCAACAAAACACATGAATTAAAACAATAGGCTCGTGCCAACCCAAGCAAAAAAATATAACAAGTGCACAAGATATAACGTACTCGACATATGGTAGAACCTCGGCGCAATTGCGGAGCACATACCATACCATCTTGTCATACTCATCACCAGCCTCCAAGAAAGTTCACACCATGGTTGAAAACAAAGACATCACCACTTTGCGAATTAGACCACTCTCTATTTCTACTCGACCGGTTCCATCTTGTTTCCACATCGCCAAAATATCTAGAGAAAATAGTCAAGCACTCGTCAATGACATATGCTTCAGCAATCGAACCTTCAGGTCTTGCCATGTTTCACACATAACGCTTACAAGTAAGCAGCCTTCTTTCGATTGGGTACATCCAACCGTATTGCACAGGGCCTCTAAGCATTGCCTCTTTTGGTAAGTGCACCACCAAATGGACCATCATTGTGAAGAAAGCTGGAGGGAAAATCTTCTCGAGCTTGTGAAGAATAATTGGGATTTCTTTTTCAAGTCTTTCCAGAATAGTTAACTCGAGTGTTTTGCAACACAGTTCTCTAAAGAAATTTCCTAGCCCAGCAACCGCTTCATATATATCCTTGTCCATGATTCCTCGGAGGCGCGTCGGTAAATCCTTTGTCGGAGGATGTGACAATCATGGGTTTTCAGTAGTAAAAGCATGAATCCATCAGAAGTAACACACTTTGCTAGGTTAGCAGCATAACGTAATCTCACCACTCTTAGGAATTCACATAACGTAAGCTTTTGTTCTTTACTTATTGTATACCATGCTCGTGGCATTTCAAATGAATCTTCATCTTCATTGTGTTTTACATGCAAATCTTTTCTTATGCCCATGTCCTCCAAATCAAGCCTAGAACTAACTGTGTCCTTTGTCTTCCCTTAAATGTTTAGAAACGTCCTTAGCAGATTCTCTCATATGTTTTTCTCAATGTGCATTACATCGAGGTTATGCCCTTAATTTCAGCTCAACCCAGTATGGCAGGTCCCACAGACAAGACCTCCGGTCCCAAAATTGACCTTCCTCACGCTTTCTTTTCTTCGAAAGCTCTATTGGTCTCACATCTTTCACCTTTTAAAGTTGCTTCTCCAACTCTTGTTTAGTGAATTCAGATGGCTTGTCACGGGTTTCATTCTCACCATTAAAATCTTTGCTTCTTCACCAGCGAAGGTTTCGGGGAAGAAAGCGGCGGTGCCCAATATAGAAGATCTTGCTCCTTATTCTCTTCGAGCAAGGGTCTTTGTCACAATGGACACAAGCCTGATAACCCGCTGTGATCCTCCCAGACAGAGTGTGCAACACCAGGAAATCATGGATGGACCATATGATTGTAGCACGTATATTGAACTTTTCTTCCAGAATCAAGGCATCATATGTAGGTACACCAGTCCAGAGCTGGAGTAGTTCTTCTACGAGGGGCTCCATAAACACATCAACTTCCTTTCCTGGAGACTCTGGACCCAGGATAAACAATGACATCATGAAGTTGGACTGATCCATGCATGCCCATGGTGGCAAGTTGTATGGCACCACAAAAACGGGCCGCATGATATAAGATGTTCTCATGTTCCCAAACAGATTAAAGCCATTTGTGGCAATGCCAATTTTTATGTTCCTTGGATCTGCAGCAAAATCTCCATGTTTATTGTCAAACTCTTTCCATGCCTCTCCGTCCGCTGGATGGCTCGGCTCATTGTCCATAGGTTGTCGCTTCAGCTTGTGCCATTGTACCTCCAGCGATGATTGACAGGCTTTCTAGGCACTCATCCCGAAGCCCCCCGATCACCTAATAGTCGTCGATGTTGTGAGTGTGCAAGTTGTGGAGGACGCATAACAAGCAACCATCTTTGGCGGGCTCGTCGAGGTCATGGGCGCGCTTTAGTTCAGGCTCGGCTGCCAGCGCAACATAGCCCTTGTGCTTCACTTGCTTAGTGTTGCCCTTCTTGTCTTCAGGGTCGTCGTCCCGGTGCTTGAGGAGGGAGAGGCGGCCTTCCTCTGCCCTAGCGTACTTGTCCACCAAGTTAAACATCTCCAGCGTTGTGCACATGTCATCGTGGATGACGAGCTCCTCGCTCCTCTTGACGTCCGTGACACGCTTGGTGAATGCCGAGATGATGTCTTCATCCGAGGCCTTCGTGATCTTAGGGCGGATCTGGGCGAAGCACTAAATGTACATGCAGAGAGTCTTGTCGGGGTGCTTCTTCACACATTGCAGGTCATTGATGGTGAGAGCATGATCGTGGGTGCCTTGGAAGTTGGCGATGAACAGCTCACAGAGCTCATCCCACAAAGAGATCGACCCCTTCGGGAGATGCATCAGCCAGGAGCATGCGCCATCCTTGAGAGCCATGGGGAACCAATTCGACATGACCTTGTCATCTCCATTCGCCGCCTCGATGCTCAATGCATAGAGATCGAGGAATCCCTCGGCTCGGGGACGTCGTTGTAGTGTGAGGGCAGCTCTGACTTGAACTTGACTAGCCAGACCACCTGGCGTAGCTCGCGGGTGAAGGCACGACAGCTCGCGGCGTTCACGGGTATGGCGCACGCAGGAGGAGCACGGTCCTGGTGCCTATGCACCACAGCCTCTTGAACGGCTTGGTGTTGGTACTAGCGTGGCGGCGTGGGGAGCGCATGCACATTGTGCTGTGGCTCTTGCACCACCTCGCAGTTGGCCTCGTCCCGCGCTGACGGGGGCGCTACACACGGAGGGTCGCACAACCACACTACACACCACGCTCCATAGGAGGAGGTGGAGGCGCACGATGCGACACATCGCCCATACGAGGAGGCGGGGGACGGGGCAACTGGGTGAGCTCCGGGGCCTCGCCCGTGGCGTTGATGACCTCTTGTGTTGCGACCGAGCCGACCATCATAACCTTAGTTGGCAGGACAGTAGCACAGTAGCTCACACGCCATGGCGAGCGCCACCTACACGTTTGCCGGCCCACGACAAGCACTGGAAGCCGAGGCCATAGCTGGAGTGAGGGAAGGCGTGGCAGCATAGAAGGTGGCAAGAAAGAATCCTGTTGCTCATGAGCAGCGGAGTTAGTGGTAGCGTTGGCCGCGTAAGAAGTGGAGTGGTGGGGAGCGTAGCAACCCGCTGGTGCCGTTTGAGCGGCATGAGAAGCCCGGTGCTTGGCACGAACACGGCGAGCATCGGCCATGGGGACGATGGAGTGGAAGCAGAACGGAGCAAAGGAGCCGTGACACACCCCTACTTGGCGTGCCAAATGTTAGAATCGGGGCTTCGCAGACCCAAAGAAAGGTTCGAACTCTGGGGTTTTCAGGAAGAACCCCGCCATGCTACTGCTTGCCAGTCACCGTCTCACGGCGAAGCTTCGTTGTGCTCGAGCGAACGGAAAAGGAATGGGACATCAAGATTTACCCAGGTTCGAGCCACCTTGTGGT
Source organism: Triticum urartu (assembly GCF_003073215.2). Taxonomy (NCBI): domain Eukaryota; kingdom Viridiplantae; phylum Streptophyta; class Magnoliopsida; order Poales; family Poaceae; genus Triticum; species Triticum urartu. The sequence continues at coordinate 554,713,560 of NC_053024.1, read as the reverse complement.
GTAAAACCCTACTCGTGCTTTGTCTTGGATTGCCTCACGAGGAGGATGAGTATGAACTGGTACAAGGACGAACTGCCTCATGAGGGCTCATGGTACAACTTGGCTGTGGGTACCACTTAGCTCTGCACTTGGCTCTCGGCACCACATGGCTCTCTCCCTCTATGGTGGAGACTAACCTATATTTATTGTGGCCTTGGTACTCTTCCCTTATGGCTTAGGAGTGAAGGGATACCAGAGTGGCCAATTTTGAAAGGTGACAAGAGTACATCCTATCATGACTAATGGTAGTATTCTCCTATAAAGCTTCTGGCATGATGAGCAGGTGGGCTTGGTGATGTCCTCCGTCCTGCTGAGCCCGTGGTCTTGGTCTTATTGCACTGGAATGGAAACCTTTGGGGATTCCTTGGGAACCCACACACGTCTTTGCCTTCTTAGCACCAAAGAGGAAACTATCCTCGCCTGTGCCCTCTGGCGCCCTTCTTGCTCTGGTCGTCATGGCTCACGCCATCGCATGCCTTGTGAGGTTGGGCGCGAGCCTAGAGACGTCTGCCCCCGAGAGGCAGCCTCGGGAGACCGCTCCTTAGGAGGTCTTGATGTAGTTCACCTTGCAAGGTGGAGGCCTCACGAGGGTCTTTCTCGTGAAGTTTTGACGCTGGGCCACACTAGGCCATCAAGGGAGCCACGTGGTGGGCCATAGGCAGACTGGCCAGGGTACCCCCAGTCCCAAAGCCCCGACAAGATTCATCATGTAATCGAGTTAGTTTTGTTAGGGCTTGATCCCTAGTATCCATTATTTCCTGAGATTGATGTTGCTATGACTGTGCTATGATTAATGATTGTCACTAGGTCCTGAGTGTCATGATTTCATATCACAACCGTTTATGTTTTCACCATTATATCTGCGTTCTTGATCCGAGCTTCCAAGTTATATGTGCCTATTACATGTTATGATCCATAAACCCAAGGTGAAAATAATTGGGATACTTTCCTGTGATGAGCGTAGTTTGAGGAGTTCATGTATTCACTATGTGTTATTACTTTGTTTCGGTTCTATTTTAAAAGGACGCCTTAATATCCCTTAGTTTCCTTATGGATCCAGCTGCCACGGGAGGGTAGGACAAAAGATGCCATGCAAGTTCTTTTCCATAAGCACGTATGACTCTTTAGAAATACATGCCTATATTATATTGACGAATGGGATCTAGTTCTGTGTCGCCCTAGGTTATGATTGTTATATGATAAATATCATCCAACGAAATCACTGATCCATTGCCTATGAGCCTTTACACATATTGTTCTTGCTAAGTTACTACTATTGCTGCTATTGTTACAACTGCTACAACATCACTGCTACTCCTGTTACCTTTACTATTATTGCTACTACTATTCCTATCGCTATCAAACTATCATACTACTATGCTACTGATCGTTTTGCTGAAGATCTTTAGTCTCCAGGTGTGGTCGAATTGACAACCCAACTGCTAATACTTGCAAATATTCTTTGGCTCCCCTTGTGTCGAATCAATAAATTTGGGTTGAATACTCTACCCTCGAAAACTATTGCGATCCCCTATACTTATGGGTTATCAAGACCTTTTTGGCGCCGTTGCCGGGGAGCATAACTATATTTGTTGAGTTACCTGGGATTTATATCTATCGATCACTATGAAGAATCTTAAGGATGAAAAACCTAGATCTTTCCATCTAAGACGAGGGGAGGTAAGGAACTGTTAACTAGCTCTGCACTTGATTCACCTTATGTTTTGAGTAAGATTGCAACATCACCACATGCTATTAATCCTGATATGTCACAAGTTATTGATGATGCTATTTGGGGACCCCGACCTACATAGTTGAAGCCACCGGTTACATGAGCACATTGATCCCTAGGATCAATGCTCACTGTACACCACAGACTGAACTCAATAGTTTACATCCATTACATACCAACTTACACAAATAAGACAATTATGGTCTAGTCTTGAGTATAACATCATAGCGGAAATCTTCATCGATAACTTGAACCCATGCCATCTGCCTTAATCCTACATGCATTCTGACTAGGAAATGTCCTGGCTCACATGTTCATCACCAAAGAAATCTTCACAGTATCCTTGCTCTTCCAGGCCTGGCCAATTAAATAATCAGGGACAAGCCAATGAGTACGTTTGAATGTACTCGCAAGCAACCCATGTGTTGGAACAAGGTACAACAATGCATGATATAACACTAAGAAGTTAATTTTGTAGAAAGCTAGTTTCGAGTGCAATGACATGTCCTAACAACTTGTAAAGCATGTATCACAAGAATTTGGATATCCATGTGAACAGGGTACAGATATCAACATAAAGAGAGTTTGGATCAAATCCATCTTAATCAACAAGTCGAGTCATTCGGCTTGACTCAAGTAGTTCTCTCCCCCCCCCACACACACCAGGTTTTTGTAAACAATGGATGTATCCCAAGAGCAGTCATCCAACTGTCCCTGACTGTGGAGACAGCTATTCGAATAGTTTTACACTCTGCAAAGGTTGCACACTTTACCCACAAGACTCGGGGAACCATCGTGTCAATGCATGGCTCACGGCGCATCAAGTACCCGAGGTACGCACCCGAACATTATCTTTCCCTTTACAATACCAACAAAGAATCCACTCGTTGGCCCCTGTCCTCATGATGTACATCACATGAGACTCGCTCAAGCCCGATCCATCCAAGAGGGGACACAATGGAGTTCCCAGTGTTTGTAAAAACAACCATAGTCGCCCTACCAGGCATGACCCCATATCGAGAGAGTCACTCATACTCTCCTGCCACTAGTAATGCGGGCTCTCTGCTAGCATTGAGCAAGGTAATCAACAAAGCCCTTTCCCATATAAGGGTAGTGTGGTTGCTCATGTAAGGTTGGAGTAACGTTCGCAACTTGAACCAATCCATTTTTGGAAACAACACTCTCACTTGCCTCGGTACACTACTTCTTTATCAAGTGGTTACCTAGATCAACATCTCCCCTGGGCATTAATGGCACCCGTTGGGGTTTTCGAGAAGTCCTTAAAATAATTTTGTCTCCACCACCATGCATATACCCGTCCCATTTTCGTAGCAACTACTTTAGCATCCTATCTACTCCCACCCGCATAACCCTCGTAGGAAGGTAGGGTCATGCACAATGCAAGTTTCAACAAGGAAGTAACGAAGGCAACCCACCAAAGTGGCTACCATATCATCATGATTCTGATGCAACAATACTAAAGTGTTATACGACATGCATAAAAAGGGTTTCATAGACATGGTCAAGGGTCTGCTTGCCTGGCTCAGCAAAGTCTTGCAATCTTTTGGTCGGTCCCCAAGTACTCCATCTACATCATCGTCTATCGTCGAGAGCAATCACGATAAGCAACACAACATGACATGAAATAAACATGCTCAAAAATAAAGATTCGTCAACATGACATGAAGGAATGGACCAATAATTGCGGTGGTAGAGAAAGTATATGGACAAATGTTCATAAACTAAGTTATGAACTTAGTTGCACCTAGGAATTTGAATCATGGCATTTGGATTGAAAATGGGCTCTGTGTGAATTTATAAAGTTTAGCACAAAAATAAGAAAATAGGATATATTAAATATGTGTGAAGGAAAATGTTCTGGAAAATGTGCATGATGCACCATGAAGTAGATCGGGAATTTAGAGGGCACTAGTAATTTGAATCACCAAATTTGGAGTTTATTTCAATATTTGGGAGATTTTACAAATTTAGAAAAAAGAAACGGATTTACCAAAATAGGCTGGATCTGGACAGTCGCAGCGTGCACTGGGCGGAACTAATTGCCGGAGCGTACTTGGCCGGCCCTGCGTCTCAGCTGTGCGAGCAAAGGGGGGTGACACCGAAGACATACTCCTGGAGAGCGCCTCCTCGTGGAGGTCATGGTTTCCACTGATCCCACCTCCACTTAACCTGACAGAAGGGGCCCGACTCAACCACCGCTATCGCTTACATGCGGGGCCCCTGCCAGCTGGCGGGGCAGTTGTCCCCTACATCGCTCCTGAGGTAGGGCAGCGATGTGGAGGCATGACCGAGTGGCGCTGGCGCTCGCCCCGGCGGCTCCGGCCACTTCTGGCGACACTCCACACACCGGCGAGCTCGGGGGAGAATTTCGCATCCATCCAGGCAATGCACGCAAGCAGGGGAATACTGTAGCGGCAATGGTGTTGATGGCCGCGTGCGGGGCCGTCGGCCATTATTGGGGATGGCTATAGGTCGGAGAGAGGGAAAATGGAGAGGTTGGGGGATCCGAGAGGGTGATGGTAGTCTCCTGGAGGCAACAGGTGGAGGGGAGGAGGTCCGAGGGGCACCAATTTAGCCCGTTGCCGGCGATGGATCTCCAGCCATGGAGGGCTACGGGGGTCACTTCAGGAGGAGAGAACCGGTCTAGCAGGTAGCTAAGAGGGAGGGAGAGTGAATGGAGATGAGAGAGAGAGACCCGGGGAGGCTCTATATGGCGAGGCGGAGGTGTATTGAGGACGACGTCCACGACCACAGCCTAGGCGATGCCAGAGGACAGATCGGTGCTCTAGGTCATGTCTACGGTCCTCATACGTCAGGCTCAGGACTTAGGGGAAGGAAAGAGAGAGCGGGGCGTGCCTCTGGCGGGTCCTGAGCAAGTGCGCGCACTGGCTGAGCTGGGCGGTGTCGGGCACGCGAGGGTCCTCGGCAGGTGCGTGCGCGGGGGGGGGGGGGGGGGGGGGGGGGGGGGGGGGGGGGGGGGGGGGGGGGGGGGGGGGGGGGGGGGGGGGGGGTGGGGGCCTCGGTCAAGGGGGCGCCACAGTTCCCTGATGCACTGTAGCACGATCCCGAGCATGCCAATGGCTAGCATTGCCCTTTTTTAAAGGTTAGGGGCTTTTCCACTTGTGTCCTAGGGCTCCTTTGGATGCTCTAGTATGGTGAACAGTTAGGGGAGATGCTAGATAAAGAAATGGGAGAGAGAGAGTGATGCCGTGGGTGATCAGAGAGAGAAAGAGAGGGTTTTACCCATCAATCATGGAGATCTGGTTGGGAGGGAGTTACTGGAGGTAAAGGGTGACTAGGGGACACTCTGGTAAAATTTTGAGCTCATGGAGAATAGCGGAAGCGGTCAAAACAACGCTTTTGGTAAAATAGCATAAGGTGTTGATGCTGTGTTTGGGCTAGGTAAGTTGACATACTTACCATGAGATTTAACAGAAATGTAGATCTTAGGACCAACTGGACTTGTGGTAAAAATTCAAACTCAAATGGAGAAAGTTTCTAGTGCAAACATTTCAATCCCTAGGAATGGACATAAATGGTTTTGACAAGCTTTCATCAAGTTAACTTGTTCTCCTTGATGCAACACTTGATATAGATGAATTATTGGACCATTTTAGCATGTGTACTAATTTCGCTAAGTTTGTAGAAACTTGATAGTGCAAAGACATGAAGCTTGGTAATATCGTCAAATAGGAAATTTTTCACATGATAGAATTTTCTTGGATTTATTGGAGAATATTTCCTTTGTACATATTTCAAAAACATGAAATATCCAAAAAGGGTTTTTGAGGGATTTGACCAATTGTCTCGGGAAACTACAGCCACCTATGGGACCAGGAGGCCCCTTGCTGGTTCGACAGGGGGGCGACGCGTTGTGCAAAGAGTAGACGAGCATGGGGCAGCACAACAGAGATCACACAGTCGATCTTACCCAGGTTCGGGCCGCCGTGAGGCGTAAAACCCTACTCCTACTTTGGTGGATTGATGATGGAAAGGTGGTGGTAGAGCATAGTACACTTGCCCGGCTGGGTTGCCTCGAGGCAGCAGTGGCTACACGCGTATGGGGGTGTGAGTTATCCAATCTCCTAACCCTTTCTACGGTTGCCAAGGGCCTCCTTTTATAGATCAAGGGGTTACCCAAGTGGCAAAGTATTCATTACACACTGATAAGATAGAAAACAATGCTATCATACATAACTCTGCGGGTTGAGAGGGCGCATTATATGCGGCGCTCAATGTCACATCGTTGGTTGCTCGGCAAGGCTTGCCGGGCTATCTTGCCGGCTCCGCACCTGCTCGCTTGACATGTCGCAGGACAACTGTCGTCTGAGGATTTCTCTTGTAGAAAGTGGCTGACATGTGGCGAATGGCTACCACTTAATCACTTTGTGGCTTGACACCGCATCGATCGTTGACGTGGGTCATGGTAGAGTGGTTGGTGAGGTGGTTTTGCTTCCGTGATCCCTGGCAGGCCCTACCGGGGTGCTTTGGTTGTCTGTTTCTGGAGGTGGCCTCACCCCTTGCCGGGCTCGCCTGCCCGGCAAGGGAGACTTTTCTCTTGATGATATCCCGCTCCTCTAGTTTGATCTTGGTCCCTCTGATCTGCATGTTGGTCCTTCGAACCTCCGGGGTTCTTGCATTCTGATCTGGGCTGGTGCTCCAATCTTGTTCCCGTGCATGTGCACAGTCTAGGCAATAGACCCAGGCTTTGCTGCACAGACATAAGCCCCCGGACCTGCCCCGAACGCGCTGCCGAGCGATGTCGGAATAGGGCCTAATAAGTGCACAAGCAAGGGTCGCTAAAGAGGCTGGTCTGTTGAGGTCTTTGCTTTTTCATTAGCTTTGTTCCCGGGCCAGTTTCCGGGTTCTCCGCACGTCGTCTAAAGCCAATGGTGGTGGGGCCACTCCAGTAATGGCCCGTGAATGACTTTAACGCACGGGGTGGAAATGGCCAATTCACTCTTCCCACCGCGCCCTTATCCTTGGCCATGTATGCTGCATACATAGCGTGGGGTAGATAACGTAGGCGGGTGGCGCGGAAGAGCAACAAGGTGAGGGCCTGGTCATCTTGAATTTGTGGAGGAGGACGGTGATCGCCCGTTGATGGAGCTGCTCCCCTCCTCGCCTTGCCTATAAAAGCGAAAGGCAGAGGAGGGCAGAGCCACCAATCTTCGCATTCCTCCTCTTCTGTCTTCTGCTTCTTGTTAGATATGTTGGAGGGGAGAGCCTGGGGCCAGCTCCCGGGCTCTCGGTTGGGGTTAATGTCGCCACATACTAGTGATGATGCTCGGGGAGTGAGCCTAGTCCTTGGTGTGGCGACCTTTTCGGTTCCTTTGAGGCTCGGCCTGGAGGCAGGGTTAGAGATCATTGGTAATCCCAGCACTGCCCCTCCCAGAAATCTTGGGGCTGATGTCAATGAGAGGCACACCTTCCGATCCGCCAAGGTGGGGAGCGGTGCTCCTCAAGCCCCCTGGCTGTCTTGGCCACTCGCCGTCTTCCAGAGGGAGGCGCCGGACTGGAGTCTTGGCGCTTCTTGGGAGCAGCGGTGGTGATGAGAAAGCGAGGGAAGATGGAGAAGGCAGGTGGTAGGGGGTCAGGTCGGAGTATGATGGCGTGGATGCCTTCGCCTCTGACCAGCGACATGCCGCCTCCTCTTCCCGCTCTTCCCCTCCCTCCCCGGCATCATCATCACCAGCCTCCTAAGGTTATAGCCAGGGAGGGATGTTCTCTTGGCGCCTTCACCTCCCCTCCAGCAGTCTTCCGGCTGAGCTTTGGTGGATATCTCCACCGGCGCTCAATCCAGGGCATCCGACTGGCTATCACCCATACTCCTCCTTCGCAGCCTCGCCACTCTCGGTCTTGTCACACCGCACCAAGCGGGTCTAACGGGACCAGGGTGGGCTCCTTCTTGGGTGCCCCTTTTGTCGTCTTTTCCTCCTTCCGCCACAGTGCTTGAAGGAGGGAAAATGAAAAGAGGGGGTTACGGGGCACTTATCTTTTTTCTATCTAAAATTTGTAGGAACTTGACAAATTTTAATTCAAATAATGCAATCTCTCGATTCCATGTTTGTGTTCTATAATGCTTGTACTTGTATTAGTGTGTTAACAAGAAAGATGAACTTTGTCGGGAACCCGTGCATGTGTATGTACATACAGAGGTAAGATGCCTCTTTAATAGAAATAAACGAGTTTTCCCTGGCAAGCCATCCTGTCGGTACCCTTTTTGTCTACCGAAGAGCTCCATCTGCCAAGGAACAGACAAGAGGACCAGCCCCCTGCCAACTTCTTTTTACCAAAGGCTACTACGACCATCTTGAATGAAGCAATGTCCGAGTCAAGGATGGGAGCACCTAAGTCTCAAAAGAGTGGCGAGGCTTTCTCATGCACAAGTTATAACTTACAGAACAATAATGGACAAGAGGTAGAACTTATCTGGCTGGCTTGCCAGGGAACGCTGTGCCGGGCAATCTCCTCATCTCCTTCTCCAAGCCAAGTTCACGGCTGGAACTTGCAGCTCCATGCATATGAGAATGAATGCAGGATGCAATCCTATCTATATGCATATGCAAATGCTCATGAAATGCTTATGCAGTGGTCTTGGAATGATCATGCATGCGTGTAGATCTTGGTCGCCCCCCCCCCCCCACAACGCTTCTTTATTTTCTCTTGCATGGGGTCATCACCCTGGCTTTGTACAAGGGGCCACATGTGTCGGATTGTGGGTTCCGGCAAACCATTGAGGTTCAAACACTAGGGTGCACACGAAGAACTCTCTCTCTAGCTCGCTCGCACAATGATCTCAAGGCCAAGCTCGACGAACCCAATTAACAAGAGACACGAGGGTTTATACTGGTTCGGGCCACAGTTGTGGTGTAATACCCTACTCCAGTGTGGTGTGGTGGATTGCCTCGAGGGCAAGGGATGAACTAGTACAATGGATGAACTGCCTCCTGAGGAGAGGTTTTGTTAAGCTCGATGAGCTGGTGTGTGTGTGAGGGTGGGCCGAATGATCCGTCCTCCCCCTTGCTACGGTGGTGGTTAGTCCTACTTATAGAGGCCCCGGTCCTCTTCCCAAATGTTAGGCGGGAAGGGATCCAACAATGTCCAAGTTTGAAGGGGGACAACTAGTACAAGTTATCCTGACAAAAGGTGGTCTTCGCCTGCCAAAGGCTCTGGTGGTGACGCTGTTGTGTGCTTCGCGGTGACCTCCGCCCTGCTGTCCTGCTGGCCTTGGTCTTGTTGCACTGATATGCAAAACTTTGCATGATGCCTCGGGACTCCTCGCCTACGCCTGCCTCTTTAGCACCAAAGAGGAACTGGTACACTGCTCCCGCTGGCGCCAGCCTGGCCTTGGTCGTCATGGCTCACATCACGTAAACCTCGCAAGGTTTCCCTTGCATAGATATCTCCGCTCCTCGGGAGCCAGCCCGGTGAGGCTGCCCCGAGCGAGGTGTTGGCGTCATCCGCCTCGTGAGGCTTGGCCCCTCGCGAGGGTCTTGAGTTTTCACAGCAGATGGTGGGCCGTACCAAGCCGTGACGGAGCCACGTGGTGGGCCGCAGGCAGGCAGGTCTGGGTACCCCCGTTCCCAGGATGCCGACAGTAGCCCTCGGGCCCAAGGCCCCCTCGGAGGGCCGCGGGCCCCAACCACCTGCAGCCTTGGTCTACGCGTGGCGATTGATGGGATGTGGGTGTATCCGCTTCCCCACACTGCCTCGGCAACCGTTCGACTTGAAGAGACCCTGCTGCATGCAGAAGAAAGATCATCATTACCTATGATCGTGGAGGCCGGCGGTTGGCCTCCCTCTGGCTATAAATGAGTACAGGGGTGGAGCCCCCATTGCTCATCGCCTCCTCCAATTCGCCTACCTCTTCTTCCTTCTCACTTTGCCATCTTGCCACGACACCCATGGCACCGACGAAGAGGTTCTCAGATGCGGAGAAAGGGAAGGCGCGCCAGGAGGGGCCCGGCTCGACACCGCCTAAGAGGGGGCGCGGCCGTCCACGCAAGGACGCTCCGACCCCTTGCCGCGGCCCCCGGGGGGTGCAGGCGTACTCCCTTGGGAACCGGCGACGTCGTCCCTGGCGGCCGTGGTGGTGCCTCCTCCCGCGGCGGGGGCCATTCCAGGCGGAGGAGCCCTTGCGTCGAGGGGAGGCGCGCCGTGGTCGCCCAGCCCCCTCGTCCACGCTTCCATTTGGCGAAGGTGTTCTCGGAGTTCGTGGTGTGGTTGGAGCAACCGTCCAACACCTAGCTCTAGCTCCCGCGCTCCTTCTCCGGCGAGCTATCGGCTACAGGTCTCGACGGCTTCTGGCTGCAGGCTGACGGCTGCTGCAGCAAGGCCTTGTGGGTTGCGGTGGAGGTTTCCGCCGCGGGCACTGCAGTCCTGGCACGCGGCTGGCAGACGTTTGCTTGTGCGCGCGACCTGGCAGGACGTGCACCCTCCACATCAAGTATGATGGCATCGCGACCGTCTATGTGAGGGTTTTTGGGCATGATAGACAACGTGCAGGGTGCTGCCTCAAGGACAGTGGCGGTGACAATGAGCTGGGTTTTGATGACGCTGAGGGTGGGATCGCCATTGGCGACGGCCGTGGCCGTTGAGCGGCAACAACTCCTCCTCTAGCGAAAGCTCCAGCAGCAGTGGTTACGACCAATCGCCATGCCACCGGGCTCGCTACGAGGACGACGGCGGGTCGTCCCTCTGCCGCGCCCAGGTGAAGCGTGAAGAGGACTCTGGCTGAGTCCGGGGGGAGGTGCTGGGGGCCAGCCCTCATGAGCTACTGCGGGCGTGGGCGCCGCTTTTGCTTGTCCTTTCCCTTTTTCCTGCATTCCAAGAAATAGGTATGGGGCCCTATGAGGGCGTGTAATGAACCGTAATTCTTATCCTGCTCATGTTATGTCTATCGTTTCTACGTTGTGTTGCGGCATTTGTGCTTTATGTAGGCGTAGAGGGATAACTTAGCTTGACATATCTGAGGTAGTTTCCACCTCGCGAGGGCGCGTGCCTCCTGGCATCTGGTGAGGCTTCCCAACTGCCAACTCAGGAGCCGCTGACCTCGGGAGACACGCGAAGCTGCAAAAGTTCGTTAGGAAATCCTTCCCTTTCCTTGCACAAGGCCTTTGGCATAGGCTGATCATGGCCTAGCGCGTCGTGTCGCGGTACCTGTGGGGCACGGACATAGAAGGGTGCACTGATCACGAGCTCAATCAAGGGCGCCTCGCTAAGATCAGGGGAGCCAAAGCTCTGGAGCGATAGGGCTTTGGCAAGGTGTGCCCGTGACCGGGTTAGCCCAGCGCATGCGCACACCTGCTGAGCCCCCGCGTGAGGCACGCGAGGGAGAGCGTCGGGCAACGGCTGTTCTCCCTGGTGCAAAGCAAGAGCCGAGTGAAGAAATAGAGAGAAGAAGTGACTCAACCAAGCAAATCGAGAAATTACAGAACTTCAAATTCCATTATAAAGGTTGCAAGCTAACAACAGAAAGAAAATAAAGAGCCGCGTCCGGCACCTAGTCTAGTCTTCTCACCAGCGCGAAGCTAAGTGCTGCCACTAGGACGTGGGAGGGAGCCCCCGAGGACCTAGGTCTGCACTCTGGAGACTCCGGGGCGTGTACAGCCCCAATCATTATTACGTGAGAGTGTCACGAGCGGAGACTTTCATAGGCACTAGGCCTTGCTTCATGGGTAGAACTTCCGGAGGCACTGGATGTTCCAGGCGTTCTGGATGGGGATCCCGTCCTGCGTCTCCAGGCACGCGGCGCCAGGCCTGGAGACGTGGGCAATCCTAGACGGTCCCTCCCACATGTGTGAGAGCTTATGCAGCCCTTCCCTAGAGAGCACCCACCTCAGGACGAGATCGCCCACCTCGAGCGTCCTGGGGCGGACGTTGCGGCAGTGATACCGTCGCAGCGCCTGCTGGTATCTCGCCGCCCGGAGCGAGGCTTGGCGACGGCGTTCCTCCCCCAGAACGAGGTCCATCCCCTGCATGGCGTCCTAACGTGCCTCGTTGAACACCAGGACCCACGCAGAGCGATGCTTGACTTCGTGAGGGAGAACCGCTTCGGCTCCGTAGACGAGGAAGAACGAGTTCTCGCCTGTTGGCTTGGTGGCGGTGGTGTGGATGGACCAGAGCACGGACTGGAGCTCGTCGTGCCAGCCTCTACCGCAAGAGTCGAGCTTCTTCTTGAAGGTCCTAGTCTTGAGGCCTCTAAAGACCTCTGGGTTGGTGCGCTCGTCTTGGCCATTGCTCCTGGGGTGTTCCACTGAAGCGTAGCATATCTGCGTTCCAAGGTTAGCACAATATGTCTTGAAAAGATTGCTATTGAACTGCGAGCCATTGTCGGTGATGACGTGGTTAGGGACCCCAAACCGACTCACAAGGCCCTTGATGAACTTGATTGCAGAGCCTGCTGGGATGGTGCAGACGGCTTCCACCTCCGCCCACTTGGTGAACTTGTCGATGGCGACGTAGAGTTAGCGATAACCCCCCGGTGCTCGAGGGAAAGGGTCCAGGATATCCAGCCCCCAGACCGCAAATGGCCACGAGAGTGGGATAGTCTGGAGGCCCTGGGCAGGTTGCTGGATTTGCTTGGCATGGAACTAGTAGGCCATGCAGGATCTCACTAGCTCGGTTGCGTCTTTGAGTGCCGTGGGCTAGTAAAATCTGCTATGGAACAACTTGCCCACAAGGGTCCGCGATGACGAGTGATGCCCGCCATCTCTGCCCTGTATGTCTGCTAGCAGCTTGCACACCTGTTTCCTGGAGATGCATCACAAAGAAACATCATTTGGTCGCTTTCTGTATAGCTCACCATCTTGGATCAAGTATGCCGTAGCCTACCGGGCCACGCACTCCGCGTCTTCCTCCTTCTCCGGCAGTGTTACTTGCTCGAGGTATGCCTTGAACTCTTTGGTCCAACACCCCTCCAAAGGCTCGAGCGCGAGGAGCAGACACGCTCCTGAGGTCAGGCCACAAGCGGGGGCTCCTGAGGCTAATGAAGGGGGAGCTCCTCTCAGGGCGGTGTCGGTTCCGTGTCTGGAGGAGCTGCGGAAGTCTTGAAGAGCCGCTCCTCGAAGACGCCTGGTTCTTGTGGCTGATGCTTTGACGCCCTTTCGGCGATGTCGTTGGCTCCCCTATTCATGCCGTGGGGCACATGCTGTAGTTCCATGCCCAAGAATTGCTTCTCCTTCTTGCATACCGCCGCGAGGTATGCCTCCATGTGCTCGTCCTTCGGTGCGTACACCTTGTTGGAGAAGTTGACGAGGAGCTGAGAGTCGCCCTTGATGGTGAGACGCTTCACCCCCAAGGCTGTTGCAGCCTTGAGGCCGATGATTAACCCCTCGTATTCCGTGATGTTGTTGGAGACCTTCTCACCCTGCTGGAAGCAGAGCTGCATGGCGCAGTACAACCTGTCTTGAGTGGGCAAGATGAGCACGGCGCCAGCCCCCGCGCCCTGGCATGAGAAAACACCGCCGAAGTACATGACCCAGCCATCTGGCGCTTCACTATCTGGCGATAGGGATCGGTTCTCGCCTGCTTCTGGTTCCGGGGCGTCGGTCCATTCTGCCACGAAGTCGGCGAGGGCAGCTCCCTTGATGACCTTGGTTGTGCTGAACTCTAGCTGAAACGCCTGCAGCTCGATGTTCCACTCGGCGACTCTTCCCACAGCGTTGGGGCTCCGGAGCACCATCTCCAGTGGGTAGGCTAAGACGACCTTAATTGGGTGGCCTTGGAAATAATGACGCAGCTTGCGCGAGGCCACTAGGAGCGCGAGCAGGAGCTTCTGTGGCCTAGGGTATCGCGCCCTTGCGTCCTGTAGCACCATTCTGACGAAGTACACTGGATGCTCAACGAGGGCGGGAGTGTCGATGGAGCCCGATGTCTCCGGAGGTTGGGGCGCCTCCTGAGATGGAGGGACCTCAGGAGTTTGGTCACACGCTGGGGCCTCCGATGGCCCAGGACCGCCATCTTGTAGGACCTGATCATCCGCTGGCATTGTTACGGCTCTAGTGGCGCCGTCCCGGTGCCGCCTTGCCCCTACTGAAGGTGCGGAATGGCACGGCGGGCTCTTGACCTGGCGCTCCACCCGGACAGCCACCAGCGCCCTACTGGCAGAGTGAGGCATGGCGGCCAGGTAGAGCACCAGAGGCTCGAGGGGACGAGGTGCCACCATCACCGGTGGGCTGGTGAGGTATCTCTTTAGGTCTTGAAACGTCAGGTAGGCCTCCAGGGTCCTCTCGAACGGGCCCTTCTTCTTCATCAGCTTGAAGAATGGCAGGGCACGCTCCCCTAGCTTGGAGATAGAGCGCCCCAGGGAGGTCATGCACCCCACGAGCTTTTGCATGTCCTTAAGGGTTTGCGGCGGGCTCATTTCTTCTATCGCCTTAACCTTCTCCGGATTCGCCTCGGTCCCCCTGTGTGATACAAGGAAACCCAACAGCTTGCTGGAGGGGACGCCGAATAGGAACTTCTCCGGATTGAGCCGCAGGTCCACCTGGCGTAGGCTGGCGAAAGTCTCCTCCAGGTCCTGAATGAGGGTCCTTGCCTCCCGAGACTTTTCCACGATGTCGTTGACATAGGCCTTAGAGTTCCTCTGGAGCTGCTAGTCCAGGGCGATGTGCATCAATCGATGAAATGTTGCCCCACCGTTGTGCAGTCCGAACGGCATGCAGGTGTAGCAGTATACCCCACACGGGGTCCCGAGTGTCGTCTTCTCCACATCCTTCACCGCCATCATGATCTGATGATAACCCAATAAAGCATCTAGAAATCACAGAAGTCTGCACTCGGCGGTGGAGTCGACGATCTGGTCGATGTGCGGAAGCGGGAACGGGTCTTGAGGGCAGGCCTGGTTGAGCTTGGTGAAGTCGACGCACATGCATTCCTTCCCGCCTTTCTTGGGTACGACGACGGGGTTCACCAGCCACTCTGGGTACTGGACCTCGTGGTTGACACCCGCCGCTTGTAGCTTGCGGGTTTCCTGCACGATGAAGGACTGCTTCTATGTGGACTGTCGCCGCGCCTTTTGCTTCACAGGGCGCACATTGGGACACACCCTCAAGTGATGCTCGATTACCCCCCTTGGGACCCCCATAAGCTGCTTGGGTTCCCAGGCAAATACCTCCTTGTTCGCGCGCACGAACTTCACCAGTGCCTCTTCTTGGTCAGGGTCGAGGTTGGCGCCTATGGTGAAGGTGGCTCCCCAGGCCCCGTCCTCCTTGACCGGCACTTGATTTGTTTTGGCCCGATCTTGAGTGAACAACTACTTATTTTCCGCTGGCACAACTCCCTTAGCCCCCCCGGGGCGGCTCCGTCGGCCGGGCACACTGCCGCGGTAGCCCTGAAGGCGAGCTTGAGAGCCGCCAGGGCTTCCTTAGTGTTCCCGGCCTCAGTGAGAACACTGCTGCTCCCCGACATCTTCATGAGGTTGTAGGCCGGGTGATTCGTTGCCATGAACTGAGCCAGGGCAGGGTACCCAAGGATGGCGTTGTATGGGAAGCCGATCCGGGCGTTGTCGAAGTCGATCAGCTCGGTGCGGTAGTTGTCGCGGGTACCAAAGATGACCGGGAGGCGTATTTACCCTAGGGGGCTGGTGGAGCCGATGCCGACTCCGAAAAAAGGCTTGGTGGGGTGGAGCTGGCCGTATGGTACGTGAATCAAACCGAAAGCTTCCACGAAGAGCATGTTGAGGCCAGCTCCACCGTCGATGAGGGTCTTGGTCACAGCTATGTTGCAGATGGTGGGTGTGCAGAGCATCAGGAGTGCACCCGTGCCAGCAGTGGTCGTGGGGTGGTCCCTCGAGTTGAAGGTGAGGTCATCCTTGGGCGCCGCCCATCCAGGAGGGGCTCCCTGTTGCACGGAGGCGGCGCCAATCGGATAGAAGAAGTGCTTGACGTGGCGGTCGGAGGGCGGTGCCTGTGAGCCGTCGAGGAGGGCCGCAATGGCGAGTGGCGCAGGCGCCGCGAAGCGTGCGACGAAAAAGCCGCACAGCTCCCCCCAGGAAGCCACGGAAGATCCTGGCAGGTTGAGTAGCCAGGCGCGCGACGCGCCAGCGAGGGCCATGGGGAACCAGTTGGCGATGACCTTGTCGTGGCCTCCATCTTCCAGGACGGCCTCCTCGTACGCTAGTAGGAAGGCCGCTGGATCTTCCATGCCGTCATAGCGAGGGGGCATCTCTGGCTTCAACTTGCGCGGCCACCGCACTTGCCACAAAGCGAGGGTGAAATCCCGGATGCCCGCGGCGCATCCGTAAGTGCCTGCCGACCTAATCGGAAGAGTGGAGTCGGCCATGGGAGCGGGACGAAGGAGGCGGAGGGGCGAAGCTTCGGCGCACCCCTACCTGGTGCGCCAAATGTCAGATTGTGTGTTCCGGCAAACCATTGAGGTTCGAACACTGGGGTGTACACGAAGAACTCTCTCTCTCTCTTAGCTCGCTCGCACAACGATCTCAAGGCCTAGCTCGACAAACCCAAGGAACAAGAGACACGAGGGTTTATACTGGTTCAGGCCACCATTGTGGTGTAATACCCTACTCAAGTGTGGTGTGGTGGATTTCCTCGAGGGCTAGGGATGAACTAGTACAATGGATGAACTGCGTCCTGAGAAGAGGTGTTCTTGAGCTTGATGAGCTGGTGTGTGTGAGGGTGGTCCGAATGATCCGTCCCCCCTTGCTACGGTGGTGGTTAGTCCTATTTATAGAGGCCCCAGTCCTCTTCCCAAATGCTAGGAGAAAAGGGATCCAATAATGGCCATGTTTGAAGGGGGACAACTAGAACAAGTTATCCTGACAAAAGGTGGTCTTCGCCTGCCAAAGGCTCTGGTGGTGATGGTGTTGTGGGCTCTGCGGTGACCTCTGTCCTGCCGTCCTGTTGGCCTTGGCCTTGTTGCACCAATATGGAAACCTTTGCCTGATGCCAAGGGACTCCTCGCCTGCGCCTGCCTCTTTAGCACCAAGGAGGAAACTGGTACACTACGCCCGCTGGCGCCCGCTTGGCCTTGGTCGTCATGGATCATCTCACATGAACCTCGCGAGGTGCCCCTTGCATAGATATCTCCGCTCATCGGGAGCCAGCCTGGTGAGGCTGCCCCCAGGGAGGTCTTGCTGCCGTCCGCCTCACGAGGCTTGGCCCCTCGCGAGGGCCTTGAGTTGTCGCTGCAGATAGTGGGCTGTACTAGGCCGCTGATGGAGCCATGTTGTGGGCCGCAGGCAGGCAAGTCATGGTACCCCCATTCCCAGGACACCGACAACATGCAGCTGAGGCAAGGCCTGTACAAAAGGGTGGCTGCCAGGCAGGGCCCGACAGGCATGCCTTACGGGTAGAACTTGTGGAGATGCTCAATATTACATGAGTTTTGCAACTGAGTGCCATCTCCAGTATCCAGATGGACTGTGCCAGGTCTGGTGACTCGTGCTACCTAGTAAGGGCCTTCCCACTTCGGTGAAAACTTGTTTGAACCCTTGGCGGACTGAACGCACCTAAGGACAAGGTCACCTTCCTTAAAACACCGGGCGTGGACCCTGCGGCTATGATAGCGACACAGGGCTTGCTGGTAGCATGCAGCACGCATAGCAGCCCGAAGACGGTTCTCCTTGAGTAGCCCAGCGTCGTCACGCCGGTGCTGATCTTGCACTACTTCATCGTAGGCAAGCATTCGAGGTGACCTGTAAATGAGTTTCGTGGGCATAACTACTTCTGCCCCGTTTACCAGGGAGAAGGGAGTCTGCCCGATAGCTTGGTTTGGTGTCGTTCTGAGGGACCAGAGAACTACCGGCAGCTCCTTCATCCACCGCCTGCCGTGCTTCTGCAGCGTATCAAAAGTTCTTGTCTTGAGTCCGCGTAGCACTTCAGTGTTCGCCCTCTCAGCTTTTCCATTGCTCCGGGTGTGTGCCACAGAGGCAAATGAGATCTTGCATCCGAGGGCATGAACATATTGCATGCAGGAGCAGGTCGTGAACTGCATGCGGTTGTCGGTGATGATCCTTGCCGGAACTCCAAATAGGCACACCAATTCTTTCATGAACTTGATAGCTGATGGAGCAGTCACCTTTCTGACGGCAGTCACTTTCGGCCACTTTGTAAACTTGTCGATGGCAATGAACAAGAATTCAAAGCCCCCGATTGCTCGGGCATAAGGGCCGAGGATATCGAGCCCCCAGACCGAAAATGGCCATGATAGAGGGATTGTTTGAAGAGGTTGGGCAGGCAGGTGTGTTTTCCTGGAATGGACCTGGCAGGCTTCACATTTCGTGACTAGCTCGACTACATCTTGGAGCTCTGTGGGCCAATAGAATCCTTGTCGGAATGCTTTCCCAACTAATGCCCTTGATCCAATGTGGGAGCTGCACATTCCTTTGTGATTCTCAGCCAGCAATTCATTTCCTTCTTCCCGGCGGACACACTTCAATTCACGCTGTTGGGCCTCCTGCTGTACAGAGTGTCATCAACAAACAGGTACATATTGGCCCTCCGGGCTACTTTTTCATCTTCATCTTGGTCGTCGGGAAGCTCTCCGGTTTGGAGAAAGTGGACTATGTGCCTTGCCCAAGTTGGAGCCTGGGCTCGGCAACGAGGACTAGCAACACCTCCACCGCTACGGGAGCACGAGCCTCGTTCGTGGGGTCCATGGGCCTGGCTGGAGGGGGTGGTTCGGCAGGCTGTGAGGAGTTGTTTCTGGCAGGATCTCTGCCAGGAGCGGATGACTCTACCGGGAGAGGCTTACCATAGTCCAACTTTCTCTTCTCCCGGGCCATTGTTGCTGGGGATACGGAGGGCCGAGTGAGATGGAGAACAAAAGTCCCTGTTTCCACAGGAAGCTTTTGCGTAGCACACTTTGGCAGATGATCAACTATGCTGTTTTCCGCATGGGGTACGTGCTCTGTTCCAATAATGGTGGCCTTATCCTTGGTCTTGACCACAATATCATCCATATAGGATTCTATGTTTCTATGCAACTGTGGCTCAAAACGAATCTGGATTGCTCTTGCAAAAGTGGACCTGGGACTCTTCAATCCAAATGGCATGCAGACAAAGCAGTATGTACCACACGGAGTGATGAATGATGTCTTCTCTTTATCTTCCTTGGACATGAAGATTTGGTGATACCCAGAGTATGTGTCCAAAAAGGAGAGCAAATAACAACCTGAAGTGGAATCCACAATCTGGTCGATATGCGGCAAGGGAAATGGGTCTATCGGGCAAGCCTTGTTGAGATCAGTGAAATCTATTCAAAGCCTCCACTTCCCTTTAGCCTTCCGAACTACCACTGGATTTGCCAACCACGTCGGATGCAACACTCCTCTGACCAAACCAGCTGCCTCAAGTTTCTTGATCTCTTCTGCAATGAACTGTTGCCTCTGCAAGGCCTTCTTCCAAACTTTTTGCTTGATAGGTCGGGCATGTGGGCAGACAACAAGGTGGTGCTCGATTACCTCCCTCGGAACACCAAGGATATCCGATGGTTGCCAGGCAAACACATCGATATTCGCCCACAGGAAGGCAATGAGCGCGCTTTCCTATTTGTCATCGAGGGTGGCGCTGATAGTGAAAGTACCATCTACGCCCGCCAGCCCTGTCGGGACCTTCTTCACTTGGGGTGCAACAACTTTGGATCACTTGCTCTTAAAATACTCCGGCACGTCGTCAACGGGTACCATGCACTCGGTGGGGCACGCTTCCTGAATTCTTTGCCGGACCTCCTACAATCAGTCTTCTTCCCTTTAATTTCCATAGCGAGATCTGTCGCTGCCGCTGTCTCTGCCGCGACCGCATCCCGGTACATCTTGTCCACACAAATGATCGCATCTTTCTCAACCGATGAGATGGTGATGATTGCCAATGGCCCAGGCATCTTCAAGTTGTTGTAGGCATAGTGGGATGCCGCCATGAACATAGCCAGGGCTAGGCGTCCAAGAATCCCATTGTAAGGTAGGGGGAGATCAACCACATCAAACACAATCTTCTCAATCCGGTAGTTCAGTTCTCCCCCAAATGTTACCGGCAACGTGATCTTTCCCTTAGGACGGCTCCTGCCGAGATTAAATCCTTGAAACGTGCCAGTAACAAATAGCTCTTCCTCTGATATCTGAAGTCTGCTGATAACTGCTAGGGAAATCAGATTCAACCCAGCCCAGCCGTCCACCAACTTCTTTGTGACCTTGAGGTTGTGAATTATTGGGGAGACCAACAACGGCAAACATCCTACCACAGTGGTATGGGTAGGATGATCCTCCTCGTCAAAGATGATGGGTGTGTGAGACCACTTGAGCGGCTTCTGGGCCTCTCACGCTGGGTCCACGGCATTGACTTCTCGTGCCCATCGTTTGAGATGGCGGTGAGAAGTGTGTAGAGATGCACCTCCGTCAATGCACAGGGTGTCCGTGGTCTTCTGAAACTCCTGCTCACTGGTTTCCTCTTCATCCCCTCCATCACTCTCATCATCACAAGCTTCCTTCCCTCGACCTTTGTCGGGCATTCCTTGGTTCCGAAAGGGTTTGCCAGGGAGATTTACTTCACCGCCTCGACCCTTACCACGAGCAACCTTCTATCCTTTTTCCTTATCACGCTTCTCATACTTTTCTCTATGTTTCTTGATAAGTTGCTCAACCTGATAACACTCTTGAATGTCGTTGCCCTTGGTCCAATGGATCTTGCAGTATGACCCATCACCTTTCCCGGCTTTCTCGGCAGTAGCGGCTTCCCGGCAGTCAGTGCACACAATAGCTTCCATGTCGGGGGCCTCAGCTTTGGCCTTCTTGCTGGTACTAGGCATACCCGATCCTTCAATAGTCATCACTGCCTTATCTCTCCGCTTCTTACTGTGCTTCTTGCTCTTCGTCTAACTAGTTGATTCATCCTCATCCTATGAATCAACATTGGTCCAATCTTCCTCTCCAGGCAACTTTCTTCCCTCATCCATCCGAGCATACTTATCTACTAGAGTGTGAAGCTCCTTCACAATCTTGGGCAACCATACGTTCATCATGGAAGGAATGCCACGGTTGCGCACATTAGACAGGAAGGCAGATTTTATGGCCGCCGGATGGATATTTGGTATATTTCTATGAAGTTTGCAGAATCTCTATAAATACTTACGGAGGGTTTCTCCTTCCTTATGTTGGAGAAGCTGCAAGTCGCTCGGCCTGCAGGGTTGTTGATGGCCGCCCGTGAAGGTTCCAATGAACTCGCGGCATAGGTTAGCCCATGATGAAATGGAGTTCTCCGATAGGTGCATCAGCCAAGACCTCACATTGGACTTGAGGGCCAAAGGGAAGTAATTGGCCAACACCTTCTCATCTCCTCCCCTGCCAGCCTGAACAAGGATGGTGTAGACGCTCAGGAACTCTGTCGGGTTCAACCTCCCATCGTACTTCTCGGGTATCTCTGGCTTGAACGCGCGAACGGACGGCCAACGGACTTGCCGCAGTTCACGAGTAAAGGCAGGGCACCCAACCTCGAAAGGTAGGCACCCGCCAATACCGAGCATGGGCTCGTCGACTTCGGTGCCGTCGTGCCCGTCGGTTCGGCGGAGGTTTTCATGGCGTTGCTCGACGACGACGCACGTGTCTCCTCTCCGCCCATCCTCCGGGGCTCGTCGTTGGCCTAGATGTGCTCGAGGGTCAGAAGACGCCATCAAGACATCATCGAGGTTTTGATTCTGTTGCGCTCGCTCTGGCTGCCGTGGTGGGGACTGCAACCTGAGGATAGCCCCTTCTGTATAGTCAGCAGCATGAGTTGTTGCTGTCACTCGGGGAGGTCACGGTGGGCCTTTTCACCGCGAGCCCCCAGCTTCGCTGAAACTGAGCAGGCTTTGGATGGTGGCACTCCATTCGTCCATCTGCTCGGCCGCTAGCGGAAATCTCAACAACAGTTGAGCCCGCGCCATGGCCTATGAAGCCGTACATGGCATAGAAAATGATGAGGTCGATCGTACCATCGCTCGGCCCCTAATGGTGCCAGCGGCTGCGGCACTGCGCCCCCGCTGCTGCTGCGGGGCGACCACTTGGACATCTGGCGGCGAAGGGGCTCGAGGGACAGTGGTTCCATCAGGCGTAGTGGCTTGGTCGACCCGTCCTAGAGCGGTTGCACGCGCGGTGGCCGCACCCGTGGTGGGAGTGGCCTGAGGGCGGCGATTCGCCCCGGTCTGGGCATTGTTGCTATGGCTGTGCCTGTCGGTGGCAGAAAGGGGCGCAGATGGAGTAACCCCTTCACCCGTACCTTGGGGAGCGTGTCCGTCAGGGTGTTGTCGATGCTGCTCTCCTTCGGCGGCCCCTGCTCCTGCATCGGCTGCGGGGGAAGTGGTGACGGTCCCCCTGCTCCGACCACTCCCCCAGCAGCATTCGCGTCCTCGTGTGCCTCTGCACCCCCCATAGCGCTGGACTCCGTGGGCGGCGGAGCCTTCGAGGTTGATGGGTGAGCGGAAGGACCGTGTTTCTTCTTGGGCGCCGTGGTCAATGGCGTCGTCGAAGATGAAGATGGTGATGAAGTTGACGCGCGACACACGCCTTCAGCTTCGCGCATGCGAGCCCCCTACCTGGCATGCCAAAGATGCCGTGGGAAACCACAGCCACCAATGGGACCAAGGGGCTGTTGGGGAACGTAGCATGAAATTTCAAAAAAATTCCTATGATCATGCAAGATCTATCTAGGAGATGCATAGCAATGAGAGGGGAAGAGTGTGTCCACATATCCTCGTAGACTAAAAGCGGAAGTGTTAGGTTAACGCGGTTGATGTAGTTGAACATCTTCACGATCCAACCGATCTCGTACTGAACGTACGACACCTCCGAGTTCAGCACACGATCAGCTCGATGACGTCCCTCGAACTCTTGATCCAACAGAGGGCCGAGGGAGAGTTTCGTCAGTATGACAGCGTGGTGACGGTGATGGTGATGTGACCCGCGCAGAGCTTCACCTAAGCACTACGACGCTATGACCGGAGGAGTAAACTATGGAGGGGGGCACCGCACACGGCTAAGAGAACAATTGATGTGCCTTTGGGGTGCCCCCGCCCCCGTATATGAAGGACGAGAGGAGGAGGCGGTTGGCCTAGAGGGGGCGTGCCAAGGGGGGAGTCCTACTAGGACTCCTAGTCCTAGTAGGATTCGCCCCCACCCCGCCCCCTTTTCCTTTCTTCACCGGAGGGAAAAGTAAAGAGAGGGAGAGGGAGAGGGAAAGGGGGGCGTCGCCCCCTCCCCTAGTCCAATTCGGACTGCCATTGGGGGGGGCACCCCTTGCGGCCCTCCTCTCTCCACTAAGGCCCACGTAGGCCCATTAATTACCCCGCGGGGTTCCAGTAACCCCTCGGTACTCCGGTAAAATACCCGAATCACTCAGAACCATTCCGTTGTCTGAATATTACCTTCTAGTATATGAATCTTTACCACTCAACCATTTCGAGACACCTCGTCATGTCTGTGATCTCATCCTGGACTCCGAACAAACTTCGGTCACCAAAACAAATAACTCATAATACAAATTGTCATCAAACGTTAAGCGTGCGGACCCTACGGGTTCGAGAAATATGTAGACATGACCGAGACACATCTCCGGTCAATAACCAATAGCGGAACCTGGATGCTCATATTGATTCCTACATATTCTACGAAGATCTTTATCTGTCAAACCGCGGTAACAACATACGTTATTCCCTTTGTCATCGGTATGTTACTTGCCCGAGATTTGATCGTCGGAATCATCATACCTAGTTCAATCTCGTTACCGGCAGGTCTCTTTACTCGTTCCGTAATGCATCATCCTGCAACTAACTCATTAGTTACTTTGCTTGCAAGGCTTATAGTGATGTGCATTACCGAGAGGGCCTAGAGATACCTCTCCGATACTCGGAGTGACAAATCCTAATCTTGATCTAAGCCAACCCAACAAACACCTTCGGAGACACCTATAGATCACCTTTATAATCACCCAGTTACGTTGTGACGTTTTATAGCACACAAGGTGTTCCTCCGGTATTCGGGACTTGCATAATCTCATAGTCATAGGAATATGTAGAAGTCATGAAGAAAGCAATATCAATAAAACTTAATGATCATTATTCTCTAATGATGTGATCCCATTCATCAAATGACAACACATGTCTATGGTTAGGAAACTTAGCCATCTTTGATTAACGAGCTGGTAAATTCAAGGCATTGTCGATGGGAACGACACCTATGGGGTCACTGGGATCCCTTCTACGGTAGGCGGGGGCGGGGTTATGAGAAGAGCGGGTCTGACAGGGAGCACACGGATCGTTTACCCAGGTTCAGGCCGCGAAGATGCGTAATACCCTAGTCCTGCTTTGGTGGATGTATTTGAGTGTTCTTGTGTTCTTGAGCTAGCTGCGGGGTGCAACATGCCCAAAAGAGCCGAATCCCCCTCCTGGTCGCCTCGGGCCTCCTTTTATAGGCAAAAAGGGGTCGCCACAGTGGCACACGGGAGGTGGCAAGGTCTAAAGTCGATGAGCCTATCCTCTAGGACCGTCGGACAAACGCATTTAATGCGCTTCCGACATGCCCCCTTGCTTTATCGGGGAGGCTAGGGAAGCACGTCCCAACTGTCGCCGCCTCGGCTAGCCTTGACACGCGTCCGAGCTGACGGGGCGTCGTGGCGCCACATTGGCTGGCTGCTGGGCTGGAGCGGTGGTGGAGCCTTCAGGAAGACTTGCATGCCACCACGCAAGAGCTTGTTGGGTTGGTGTAGAGGCCGCACGTCGCCACGCAGGCGCCTGCTCAACTGGTTGAGCTAGCAGCTACATTGGGAAGGCGGTGGAGTCTTGGCTGGCGCAGGCATGGCAGTTGCCCTGCTGATGCCCTCGGCAAGGGTTTTGCTGGGGTCCCAGCAAGGGTCTTTCCGTGGCCTTGCTGTCATCCCCGGTGAGAGGCTTGCCAGGGATCTTGTGGATTTCCTCGGCTAGGATCCTGCCGAGGGTCGCCGTCTTCTGGTCCTCATCTGAACTCATATGTTTATGATCTTGACGAAGATTTGCATGCCACCACAGAGGCGCCTCCCGAGCCTTGGCTCCCATGTAGTTGATTGGGTCGGAGCCTGCGGGCTCAAGGGTGGCTCACTCTGCTGGTGTTGGGCAAGTTGCCCCGGCAAGGCTCTTGCCGGGGCTGTGGGAGGCCGCCTCGGCAAGGATATTGCCGAGGGAGTCCACCTCGCCCTCTTGCCCTCCTGCGTTTCTGGTCTTGGCGTCGCCTTGGTTGTCTTGTGCTTCGGCTTCTCTCCAGCTTCCCTCCTCTGCCCTACTAAGTGTGGCCGCGACGCGTGGCTCTGACTGCCCGTGCACAAGTAAAGGGGTCAAAAGGAGAGCCGCTACTTTTGTACACCGACAGGAGCCCCCGGGCCTGGGCCACACATAAGCACGACGCGTTGTTGGGCTAGGCCCAGAATGCTGCGCGGGCAGGTGGGGCGGATTTTACTGCAGTAACTTCTCGTCCGCTGCGCTTCCCCACGACCCGCGTTGAACGCGCGATGTGGAGGGTCGTGCGTGACGTGGAGGTCATGCATGGGGCGGTTCCCGCACGCATGCATCACATCGTGGTTAATGGGAGAGGAGGTGGCCCGCGCCTTCCCCATAAAAAGAGGAATAACCGCAGGCGTGCTGCTCACTTTACCCCCGCCCGCGCCTTCTTGCCGCCGCTGCGTCTTCGCTGTCCTCCACCCCTCGCCTCTCGTAGCCGCCATGGACCCCAAAACCAACAAGAGTAAAGGGATGGCCAAGGTCGACGTGTTCGAGCTCCTGGACAGCTGCAGGCCCCTATGGGGGTGCATGACCGGGGGGAGGCGACGGGGCATCCAGCCACGCGCGTTGTGTCCGCCAACTACGCCAAGGCTGCCCTGAATTGGTACCCGTTTTTTGTCGAGTACTTCTCTTGCGGCCTCTGCCCGCTTTCTCCGATTTCTTCAATGATGTCATGCACACATTTGGCTTCCACCTCCTGGATTTTACTCCAAATGTTGTGTTGTGCATGGATCTTTTGGCCCACCTCTGTGAGGGCTTCGCCGGATTCGTCCCCAACATGGCGCTCTTTCTCCATTACTTTTACCCTCGCATCCAGGGGAAGGCGCCATCTCTGGTTGCGTTGCTTGGATCCCGAGGTCCAAAGGGACATACCCAGAGGGCGCCCAGAAGGAGAGGTGGGAAGAATGGCAGGGCCGGTGGTGCTGAATCGAGGAGGATGACCCACAGGAGTTCTGCCGGGTTCTCCAGGCGCTGCCGGTTCGCAGGCCCGACTGGGGCAACGTCGACGCCCAGGACGACAAGATCAAGATCGCCATCACCCGAATTCTTCGCCTCACCGAGGTCGGGCTCACCCTTGAGATGATCGGGGCGGATTTCATCCGCCGTTGAATCGCTCCGCTGCATAACAAGGGGAGGCCAGCCAGGCTCTTCCTGAATGCGGCCGATATCATGAGGCTTCGCCCCGGCCTCGACCACAACTTCACAGTCCTAGCGCATGCTCACTTCTGCCAGCGGCTCTTCCAGCTTGACGTGGGCCATGACAGCAAGGCCGAGAGGTCCGGCAAGGCTGCGAAGGCCGACAAGGTCGCCAAGGGTCCCTTGTTTGGGTTACTGGTAGGGGTGGTCCTGCTGAGCAATAACTCGTGTCGGAACGACATCATCGCCATGATGCCGGACTGCAACACGCATGCCCCCGTCCCAAATTGGGTCAAGCTTCCTAAGGAGCAGGTGTGGGAGTTCTTCAATAGTCTGGAGGAGAAGTACATCCGCAACGAGCCGCAGATCGTCCAGGACACTACCCAGGCGGAGCTGGACTACATCGCCGCCAGGGCGGCGGAGGCAGAGCTTGAAAAGGAGGCCGGCAGCACCAGCGGCGTGGAGGACAAGGCCGTGGCGGCTACAGAGGAGAAGGAACTCGCCAAGTGGGCGGAGTCCGCTAGGAAGGCCAACAGTGCCCGCACCGGGGCCCCTCTCGTCGAGGATGATGACGACGAGTTGTCCGAGGAGGAAGCCGAAGTTGTCGAGCCCCCAGCCGCGGGGAAAGGGCGAGTCCTGCGGCGGGCCAGCTCTGGCAAGCCGGTTCGCCCCGGTAGGGCCGCACAACCCAGGCATGCCCAGGAGACGTCCGTGCGCCAAAGGAGGGCCGCGGCGGCGAAGAAGTTGGTGAAGGCCGCGGTGGTTAAGAGGAAAGGATCTGCCTCTTCTTCGTCCAAGTGTTCCCCAACTCCGCCTGCCTCCCCTCCTCCACCTACTTCCCCTACTCCCGCAGACGACGACATGGAGGTCTTCTTTGACCTCGGGTCTCTCAGCCCAAGGAGGAAGAGGAAGGCAGAAGAAGAGGAGGTGGAGGACGAGTAATTGTCGTTTCCTTTTGTCATCCCCGACTCCTATAACTGGGCTTCTTATCTTGACTTGTTTCCGTCTCGGCAGGGATGCGGAGACGCTGGCACAAAGGGTGAAGAGGGCCAGGTCTTCGGTTGGCGGCAAGCCCCCGGCAGGCACCTCTAAGTCGCCACTAGTGGTGGTGAGTAGCCCGGACAGCAGCCCCCGGAGCAGCCCCCAGTGTAAGTTCACCACTCGCCCCTCGTCAACGTGTGCCAAGGGCATGGCCCTTGGTGCTGACCTTGCCGTGATCGCATGAGGAGGACAGCGGCAGGAGGACTACCCCCAACATGGCGCCTCGGTCAACCACGCCGCCCCGAGGGGCGTCCCCGGCAAGGGCGCCAAGCACCGTGCCCATGCACACGGAGGAGGAGGAGGCAAGCTTGGGCACCGGTGGCCACACCTCGGCACCTCATGTTGGCGGGGAGGGGGCCTCATCTTCGCAGCTTGGCATGGGTAAGCCATTCGCCTTCCATCCCTTTTCTTTTTCTTGAATCTTGGTCTTGGATTCACTTCACCCCCTTCCAATATCCAGATCCTCTCCCGGCGGACCGGGAGGACCTGGACACCATCATCGAGGATGTCGCCACGGACGCCACGGGGGAGGCCGAGAAGATCGCCGCCGAGGAGGCCGCCAAGGGGCCTACCGGGGAGCCCGGCAAGGCTACTGCCGAGGAGGCCGACAAGGGACCTGCCGAGGAGGCCGGCGAGCCCGTTGCCGAGGAGGAGGTGGCTGATGACCAGCCTTCCTCCTCCACTACCTCTGGCTCTGGCAAGTACCTAAAGGTGAGCGATGACCTTTTTGTCCACCTCCTAGGGGCGTCAAGCTCCAGGGCGCCCGTCGAGGGAGTGGTGTTCGACGAGGAAGTGCTCCCTGCCACCGGGCTCGAGGTCGTCGACGAGCCAAGCACCAGTGGTGACGGTTCTTAGGAGGAGCGGATTCTCCACGCCATGGGCTCCAGCTTTCGAAAGCTCCAGGTGCTCCACCGCGCCCTCCTCGACAAGGGCAGGTCCAGGATGGCAACAGTGGACAGGGCGGAGGTAGACCTCAAGGGACGCGTCGCCGAGGCATAGACTTGGTACTGCCAAGCCTGTGAGGAGCTGAATGCCGCCTAGGGCGAGCTGGCCAGGCGCGAGGTGGAGCTCACCATGGAGCGGGCCGACATCGAGAAGGCCCAGGAGACGACAAAGAACCTAGCCACCGCAGCCGAGGCTGATCGAGCCCAGCATCAGGCCGCGCTGAACTCCCAGGAGGAGGACCTTGCCACGCGTGAGGAGAAGCTGGCCGCAACACTCTGCAGCAAGGACAAGGAGGTGGAAAAGCGTGTCGTGCAGCGGACCCAAGAGCTAGAGCAGAGGCACAATGAGACACTCGATGCCCAGGCTCTTGTTCACGCCGACAATGTGAAGGAGCTGGAGGTGGAGCGGGATGGGCTCAAGTATCAGGTCCTAAAGCTGTCCAAGGAGAAGGACACGCTCAATGATGCCCTGGTTGAGGGGCAGGGTGTAGTCCTCGACAAGGCCTGGCAGCTCTCTGAAGCCAACAACTCCATCAAAGACCTCAAGCTGAAGCTAGAGGGTTTTGAGGGGATGCTGTCGGAGGGAAAGGCCTGGGAGGAGGCCCTGGCCAAGGACCTGGAGACCAAGAAGCAGCTGGATTGGGCGTCTCAAAGGCCGGTAGGATCACCACGCAGCTGGCTACCATGGGGATGCCAAATGTGAGGTATACCCCGGAGCGCAACGCAAGCCCCAACGCCAGGCTGACCATCTTCTTCGAGGGCGTCCTCGGGGCCCTGGAGTAGCTCCACTCCAACCGGGCTTTGTCGGGGTGTCATGACCAAGGTTCTCAACAAGGTGGCGCACTGGAACCCCAACCTCGACTTCGACGCCGCGCTAGAGAGCTTGCCGGAGGATGCAGATGTCGCGACGCTCAAGGAGCGTATCAAGCTCATCATCAGCCTCATCAGCGGAATCGATAGGGTGGAGGGCCAGCGCCAGGATTAGGTACCCTGTTTCTCATTGCGGCTGTGGGTTCATGGCCAAGACAATTTATATCTCTAGTTAGAACCATAGGAACAATTGATGTAATATAACTCTACAGTACTTCTGATACAATGCATGCTATTCTCATGTCTAATCTTTCCTTGTATGTCCGCCCTACGTTAACCGGGTAGGCTCGTCGGCGCGTAAACCCAGGGCGGCACCTTGGGGACGGATCCCCAATAGCCTGCCGGGTGTGCTTGCTGCCCGACGAGTGACCTTACCGCTCTCAACACGGTGGCTCGAACTGTCGAGCTTGACTCGAGTCAGAATCGAGAGCGTTGCCAATTGCGGAAGGCTACCCCGCCACTCTTGACGCGGCCGCTTGAGCTATTGAGCGGACTCGAAACAGAACAAGGGCGTTGCCAATTGCGGAAGGGCCCCTTTGCGTGCAGGTTTTTCATACACAGGGCATGACCCTCGAGGATAATAACCATATATATAAAATGAAATTTCTTGAAGTTTCGCATGACTTAGCTTTCCTGTCGTCGCACGGGCGTCCACCGCGTCCGCAAACGGTGCCGCCAAGCTTGGTCGTCTTCTTCCTTGGAATGATAGCCACGACGAAGCCACTGCCCCGGTCAGACCAGATTTTCATAACCGCGCCCCCTACCTGGCGCGCAAGAGATGTCGGTGGGAACGACACCTATGGGGTCACTGGGATCCCTTCTATGGTAGGCGGGCGCGGGGTTGTGAGAAGAGCGGGTCTGACAGGGAGCACACGGATCATTTACCCAGGTTCGGTCCGCGATGATGCGTAATACCCTAGTCCTGCTTTGGTGGATGTATTTGAGTGTTCTTGTGTTCTTGAGCTAGCTACGGGGTGCAACTTGCCCAAAAGAGCTGAATCCCCCTCCTGGTCGCCTCAGGCCTCCTTTTATAGGCAAAAGGGGGTCGCCATAGTGGCACACAGGAGGTGGAAATATCTAAAGTCGATGAGCCTATCCTCTAGGACCGTAGGACAAACGCATTTAATGCACTGCCGACGTGCCCCCCTTGCTTTATCAAGGACGACAGGGAAGCACATCCCAGCTATCACCGCCTCGCCTGGCATTGACACGCGTCCGAGCTGACGGGGCGTCGTGGCGCCACGTTGGCTGGCTGCTGGGCTGGCGCGGTGGTGGAGCCTTCAGGAAGACTTGCATGCCACCACGCAGGAGCTTGCTGGGTTGGTGTAGAGGCCGCACGTCGCCACACAGGTGCCTGCTCAACTGGTTGAGCTGGCAGCCGCATGGGGACGGCGTTGGAGTCTTGGCTGGCGCAGGCCTGACAGTGGCCCTGCTGATGCCCTCCGCAAGGGTCTTTCCGTGGCGTTGCTGTCATCCCCGGCAAGAGTCTTGCCGGGGGTCTTGTGGATTCCTCGGCTAGGATCCCGCCAAGGGTCGCCGTCTTCTGGTCCTCATCTGAACTCATATGTTTATGATCTTGATGAAGATTTGCATGCCACTATAGAGGCGCCTCCTGAGCCTTGGCTCCAATGTAGTTGATTGGGTCGGAGCCTGTAGGCTTAAGGGTGGCTCGCTCTGTTGGTGTTGGGTAAGTTGCCCCGGCAAGGCTCTTGCTGGGGCTACGGGGGGGCGCCGTGGCAAGGATCTTGCCGAGGGAGTCCACCTCGCCCTCTTGCCCTCCCGCGCTTCTGGTCTTGGTGTCGCCTTGGTTGTCTTGTGCTTCGGCTTGTTTCCAGCTGCCCTCCTCTGCCCTGCTAAGGGTGGCCGCGGCGTGTAGCTCTGACAGCCCGTGCACAAGTAAAGGGGTCAAAAGGAGAGCCCCCACTTTTGTACACCGATAGGCATACTACGGACACTCTGTTTTTTCTAAGTATTCACACATGTACTAAGTTTCCGGTTAATACAATTCTAGCATGAATAATGAATATTTATCATGATATAAGGAAATATAAATAACAACTTTATTATTGCCTCTAGGGCATATTTCCTTCAGTCTCCCACTTGCACTAGAGTCAATAATCTCGATTACATAGTAATGATTCTATCACCCATGGAGTCTTGGTGTTCATCATGTTTTGCTTGTGAAAGAGGCTTAGTCAACGGGTCTGCAACTTTCAGATCTGTATGTATTTTGCAAATCTCTATGTCTCCCTCCTTGACTTGATCACGGATGGAATTGAAGCGTCTCTTGATGTGTTTGGTTCTCTTGTGAAATCTGAATTCCTTCGCTAAGGCAATTGCTCCAGCATTGTAACAAAATATCTTATTGGACCCAATGCACTAGGTATTACACCTAGATCAGATATGAACTCCTTCATCCAGACTCCTTCATTTGCTACTTCTGAAGCAGCTATGTACTCCGCTTCACACGTAGATCCCGCCATGACACTCTTCTTGGAACTGCACCAACTTATAGCTCCATCATTCAATATAAATATGTATCTGGTTCGCGACTTTGAGTCATCTGGATCAGTGTCAAAGCTTGCATCGACGTAACCATTTACGACAAGCTCTTTGTCACCTCCATAAACTAGAAACATATCATTAGTCCTTTCAGGTATTTCTGGATGTTCTTGACCGCTGTCCAGTGATCCACTCCTGGATTACTTTGGTACCTGCCTACTAAACTTATAGCAAGGTACACATCAGGTCTGGTACACAGCATTGCATACGTGATAGAACCTATGGCTGAGGCATAGGGAATGACTTTCATTTTCTCTCTATCTTCTACAGTGGCCGGGCATTGAGTCTGACTCAAGTTCACACCTTGTAACACAGGCAAGAACCCTTTCTTTGACTGATCCATTTTGAACTTCTTCAAAACTTTATCAAGATATATGCTTTGTGAAAGTCCAATTAAGCGTCTTGATCTATCTCTATAGATCTTGATGCCCAATATATAAGCAGCTTCACCGAGGTCTTTCATTGAAAAATTCTTATTCAAGTATCCTTTTATGCTATCCAGAAATTATGTATTATTTCCAATCAAAAATATGTCATCCACATATAATATTAGAAATTCTACAGAGCTCCCACTCACTTTCTTGTAAATACAGGCTTCTCCAAAAGTCTATAGAAAACCATATGGTTTGATCACACTATCAAAGCGTATAGTCCAACTCCGAGATGCTTGCACCAGTACATAAATGGATCGCTGGAGCTTGCACACTTTGTTAGCACCTTTAGGATCGACAAAACCTTCTGGTTGCACCATATACAACTATTCTTTAAGAAATACATTAAGGAATGCAGTTTTGACATCCATTTGCCAAATTTCACAATCATAAAATGGGGCAATTTCTAACATGACTCGGACAGACTTAAGCATCACTACGGGTGACAAGGTCTCATCATAGTTAACTCCTTTAACTTGTCGAAAACCTTTTGCAACAAGTCGATCTTTGTAGATAGTAACATTACGTCAGCGTCAGTCTTCTTTTTCAAGATCCATTTATTCTCTATGGCTTGCTGATCACTAGGCAAGTCAACCAAAGTCCACACTTTGTTCTCAGACATGGATCCCATCTCAGATTTCACGACCTCAAGCCATTTTGCAGAATCTGGGCTCATTGTCGCTTCCTCATAGTTCGTAGGTTCGTCATGGTCTAGTAACATGACTTCCATAACAGGATTACGATACCACTCTGGTGCAGATTATACTCTGGTTGACCTACAAGGTTTGGTAGTAACTTGATCCGAAGTTTCATGATCATCATAATTAGCTTCCTCACTAATTGGTGTAGGAATGACTGGAACCGATTTCTGTGATGAACTACTTTCCAATTCAGGAGAAGGTACAATTACCTCATCAAGTTCTACTTTCCTCCCACTCACTTCTTTCGAGAGAAACTCCTTCTCAGGAAAGGATCCATTCTTAGCAACGAATATCTTGCCTTCGGATGTGTGATAGAAGGTGTACCCATCAGTTTCCTTTGGGTATCCTAGGAAGATGGATTTCTTCGATTTGGGTTCGAGCTTATCAGGTTGAAGCTTTTTCACATAAGCATCGCAGCCCCAAACTTTAAGAAACGACAACTTAGATTTCTTGCCAAACCATAGTTCATATGGAGTCATCTCAATGGATTTAGATGGTGCCCTATTTTACGTGAATGCAGCCGTCTCTAAAGCATAACCCCAAAACGATAGTGTTAAATTGGTAAGAGACACCATAGATCGCACCATATCCAATAAAGTACGATTACGATGTTCAGACACACCATTATGCTATGCTGTTCCATGTGGCGCGAGTTGCGAAACTATTCCACATTGTTTCAAATGAAGACCAAACTCGTAACTCAAATATTCACCTCCACGATTAGATTTTAGAAACTTTATTTTCATGTTATGATGATTTTCCACTTCACTCTGAAATCCTTTGAACTTTTTAAATGTTTCAGACTTATGTTTCATTAAGTAGATATACCCATATATGCTCAAATCATCTGTGAAGGTCAGAAAATAACGATACCCGCCATGAGCCTCAACACTCATCAGACCTCATACATCAGTATGTATTATTTCCAATAAGTTAGTGGCTCGCTCCATTGTTCCAGAGAACAGAGTCTTAGTCATCTTGCCCACGAGGCATGGTTCACAAGTATCAAGTTATTCCAAAACATCACCAGCATGGAGTTTCTTCATGCGCTTTACACCAATATGACTTAGACGGTAGTGCCACAAATAAGTTGCACTAACATTATTAGCTATGCATCTTTTGGCTTCAATATTATGAATATGTGTATCACTACAATTGAGATTCAACAAAAATAGACCACTCATCAAGGGTGCATGACCATAAAATATATTACTCATATAAATAGAACAACCATTATTCCCCGATTTAAATGAATAACCATCTCGCATCACACAAGATCCAGATATAATGTTCATGCTCAACGCTGGCACCAATTAACAATTATTCATGTCTAAAACTAATCCTGAAGGTAGATGTAGAAGTAGCGTGCCGACGGTGATCACATCGACCTTGTAACCATTTCCGACGCGCATCGTCACTTCGTCCTTAGCCAATCTTCGTTTAATCCGTAGCCCCTATTTTGAATTGCAAATATGAGCAACAGAACCAGTATCAAATACCCAGGCACTACTACAAGCATTAGTAAGGTACACATCAATAACGTGTATATCAAATATACCTTTCACTTTTCCATCCTTCTTATCCGCCAAATACTTGGGGCAGTTCCGCTTCCAGTGACCGGTCCCTTTGCAGTAGAAGCACTTAGTTTTAGGATTAGGTCCAGACTTGGGCTTGTTCCTGGGAGCAACAACTTGTTTGCTATTCTTTTTGAAGTTCCCCTTCTTCCCTTTTACCCTTTTTCTTGAAATTAGTGGTCTTGTTAACCATCAACACTTGATGGTGCTTCTTGATTTCTATCTCCGCAGCTTTAAGCATCGTGAAGAGCTAGGGAATTGTCTTTTCCATCACTTGCATCTTATAGTTCATCACGAAGCCTTTATAGCTTGGTCGCAGTGATTGAAGAACTCTGTCAATGAAACTATCATCAGGAAGATTACCTCCTAGCTGAGTCAAGTGGTTATGGTACCCAGGCATTCTATGTATGTGTTCACTGACATAACTGTTCTCCTACATCTTGAAGCTATAGAACTTGTTGGAGACTTCATGTCTCTCAACTCGGGCATTTGCTTGAAATATTAACTTCAACTCCTGGAACATCTCATATGCTCCATGACATTCAAAATGTCTTTGAAGTCCCAATCCTAAGCCGTAAAGCATGGCCCACTAAACTATCGAGTAGTCATCAGCTTTAGTCTGCCAGATGTTCATAACATGCGGAGTTGCTCCTGCAGCGGGTCTTGCACCTAGCGGTGCTTCCGAGATGTAATTCTTCTGTGCAGCAATGATGATAATCCTCAAGTAATGGACCCAGTCCATGTAGTTGTTACCATCATCTTTCAACGTAGCTTTCTCTAGGAACGCATTAAAATTCAAGGGAACGGTAGCACGGGCCATTGATCTACAACAACATAGATATGCAAAAACTATTAGGAATAGTTCATTATAAACTAAAGTTCAATTAATCGTATTACTTAAGAATTTCCACTTAGATAGACATCCCTCTAGTCATCTAAATGATCACATGATCCATATCAACTAAACCATGTCCGATCATCATGTGAGATGGAGTAGTTTTCAATGGTGAACATCTCTGTGTTGATCATATCTACTATATGATTCACCTTCGACCTTTCGGTCTCAGTGTTCCGAGGCCATATCTGCATATGCTAGGTTCGTCAAGTTTAACCCGAGTATTCTGCACGTGCAAAACTGGCTTGCACCCGTTGTATGTTAACATAGAGCTTATCACACCCGATCATCACGTGGTGTCTCAACATGACAAACTGTAGTAACGGTGCATACTTATAATGCTTATAATGCTACTGTGAAATTTAGTGAGGGATCATCTTATAATGCTACTGCCATACTAAGCAAAATAAGATGCATAAAAGATAAACATCACATGCAATCAAAATATATGACATGATATAGCCATCACCATCTTGTGCCTTTGATCTCCATCTCCAAAGCGCCATCATGATCTCCATCGTCACCGGCTTGACACCTTGATCTCCATCATAGTGTCGTTGTCGTCTCGCCAACTATTGCTTCTACGACTATCGCTACCGCTTAGTGATAAAGTAAAGCAATTACATGGCGATTGTATTTCATACAATAAAGCGACAACCATAAGGCTCCCGCTAGTTGGCGATAACTTATACAAAACATGATCATCTCATACAACGATTTATATCTCATCATGTCTTGACCATATCACATCACAACATGCCCTGCAAAAATAAGTTAGACGTCCTCTACTTTGTTGTTGCAAGTTTTACATGGCTGCTACGGGCTTCTAGCAAGAACCGTTCTTACCTACGCATTAAAACCACAATGATTTTTCATCAAGTGTGATGTTTTAACCTTCAACAAGGACTGTCCATAATCAAATTTTATTCAACTAAAGTTGGAGAAATAGACACCCGCCAGCCCTCCGTGTGCAAAAGCACGTCGGTAGAACCGTTCTCATGAACGTGGTCATGTAATGTTGGTCCGGGCCGCTTCATCCAACAATACCACTGAATCAAAATAAGACGTTGGTGGTAAGCAGTATGACTATTACCGCCCACAACTCTTTGTGTTCTACTCGTGCATATCATCTACGCATAGACCTGGCTCGGATGCCACTGTTGGGGAACGTAGCATGAAATTTCAAAAAAGTTCCTACGATCATGCAAGATCTATCTAGGAGATGCATAGCAACGAGAGGGGGAGAGTGTGTCCACGTACCTTCATTGACCGAAAGCGGACGTGTTAGGTTAACGCGGTTGATGTAGTCGAACGTCTTCACGATCCAACCGATCTAGTACCGAACGTACGGCACCTCTGAGTTTAGGACACGTTCAGCTCGATGATGTCCCTCAAACTCTTCATCCAACAAAGGGTCGAGGGAGAGTTCCATTAGCATGATGGCGTGGTGACGGTGATGGCGATGTGATCCGCGCCGAGCTTTTCCTAAGCACTACAACGCTATGACCGGAAGAGTAAACTGTGGAGGGGGGCACCGCACATGGCTAAGAGAACAATTGTTGTGCCTTTGGGGTGCCCCCGCCTTGTATATAAAGGAGCGGACGAGGAGGCGAACGGTCTAGAGGGGGCGCGCCAAGGGGGGAGTCCTAGTAGGACTCCTAGTCCTAGTAGGACTCCTAGTCCTAGTAGGATTCGCACCCCTTTTCTGTTCTTCACCGGAGGGAAAAGGAAGGAGAGGGAGAGGGAGAGGGAAAGAGGGGGCGCCGCCCCCTCCCCTAGTCCAATTCGTACTACCATGGGGGGCGACCACCCCTTGTAGCCCTCCTCTCCCTCCACTAAGGCCCATGTAGGCCCATTAATTCCACTGGGGGTTCCGGTAACCCCTCGGTACTCCGGTAAAATACCCGAATCACTCGAAACCATTCCGATGTCCGAATACTGCCTTCCAATATATGAATATCTACCTCTTGACCATTTTGAGACTCCTCGTCATCTCCGTGATCTCATCCGGGACTCTGAACAAACATCGGTCACCAAAACACATAACTCGTAATACAAGTCATCATCGAATGTTAAGCGTGCGGACCTTGCGGGTTCAAGAACTATGTAGATATGACCGAGGCACGTCTCCGGTCAATAACCAATAGCGGAACTTGGATGCTCATATTGGTTCCTACATATTCTACGAAGATCTTAGTCAGTCAAACCCTAATAACAACATACATTATTCCCTTTTTCATCGGTATGTTACTTGCCCGAGATTCGATCGTCGGTCTCATCATACCTAGTTCAATCTCATTATGGGCAAGTCTCCTTACTCGTTCCGTAATGCATCATCAAGCAACTAACACATTAGTTACTTTGCTTGCAAGGCTTATAGTGATGTGCATTACAGAGAGGGCCAAAAGATACCTCTCCAATACTCGGAGTGACAAATCCTAATCTTGATCTATGCCAACCTAACAAACACCTTCAGAGACACCTATAGAGCATCTTTATAATCACCCAGTTATGTTGTGACATTTGATAGAACACAAGGTGTTCCTACGGTATTCAGGAGTTGCATAATCTCATTGTCAGCGGGAATATGTATAAGTCATGAAGAAAGCAATAGCAATAAAACTTAACGATCATCGTTCTAAGCTAACGGATGGGTCTTGTCCATCACATCATTCTCTAATGATGTGATCCCGTTCATTGGATGACAACACATGTCCATGGTTAGGAAACTTAACCATCTTTGATTAATGAGCTAGTCAAGTAGAGGCATACTAGGGACACTCTGTTTTGTCTATGTATTCACACATGTACTAAGTTTTGGGTTAATACAATTCTAACATTAATAATAAACATTTATCATGATATAAGGGGCAGCATGGCAGGGGGCGACACTTTGCGCAAAGAGTAGACGAGCGTGGGGAAGCACGGCGAAAATCACACACGTGATTTTACCCAGGTTTGGGCCGCCGCGAGGCGTAAGACCCTACTCCTGCTTTGGTGGACTGATGGTGGGAAGGTGGTAGCGGAACGTAGTACACTTGCCTGGCAGGGAGGTGTCGATGCAGCAGTGGCTACGCGTGTACGGGGGTGTGAGTTATCCAATCTCCTAACCCATTCTACTGTTGCCATGGGCCTCCTTTTATAGATCAAGGGGTTACTACAGTGGCAAAGTAGTCATTACACACTGATAAGATAGCAAACAGTGCTATCATACCTAACTCTGCAGGCTGACAGGGCGCATTAAATGTGCCACTCAATGTCACATCGTTGGTTGCCTGGCAAGGCTTGCCAGGCTATCTTGCAAGCTCCGCGCCTACTCGCTTGACACGTTGTAGGACGGGTGTTGTCTGAGGGTTTATCTTGTAGAAAGTGGCTGCCATGTGGCGAATGGTTGCCACTTTATCACTTTGCGGCTTGACACTGCATTGATCAACGACGTGGGTCGTGGTAGAGTGGTTGGGGAGGTGGTTTTGCTTCCGTGAGCCGTGGCAGGCCCTGCCGGGGTGCTTTGGTTGTCTGTTTCTAGATGTGGCCTCGCCCCTTGCTAGGCTGGCCTACCCGGCAAGGGAGGGTTTTCTCTTGATGATATCCTGCTTCTCTGGTTCGATCTTTGTCCCTCTGTTCTGCTTGTTCGTCCTTCGAATCTCTATGGTTCTTGCATTCTGATCTGGGCTGGTGCTCCAATGTTGTTGCCCTACTTGTGCACAGTCTGGGCAACAGACCCTGGGGTTGTTGCACCAACACCAATATTTTGGTCATAACCATGTGTTGAAACTCATATATATGGACAATATATGTCCACTGAGTTTCCCTAATTTTTCTCAAATTTTTTGAAACATTAAAATAATTTAACCTATTAAAGACCATTTCCGGCCTTAAGAAAAAAGCCTTTAAATAAAATAGCAAAATAATTTATAAAAGATTTCTGGGAGTCCTATAGCTAATAGACAAATATAAATTTTTAAAGATTTTTCACACCCTAAATTAAGTACTTGTAGTTCAAGTCTCAATTCGTGGGGGTTTTGGAAAATATAATTTAGACAATACTTTTTGGACAAATTATTTTGGCAAGAAAATATTTTTATGTCCTATACACATGGCATGATTATTGGGCAAGGTTTTGGAGCAAGATGAGCAAGTATGGGGGTGGAACTTACAATGTGACTTTTAGAGCACTTGAAAATATCACAATAATACAAATCAAAGGAAAGACCAAAACACTCAAAAGTTTTTGTTAAACCACATTTTATCATGATTTATTAGCTTAAGTCTTGTGGCATGAAAATCGGGGTGTGACACACCTATGACCCTTACGAGAATCTCGTCCCCGAGATTCGTAAACTAGGCGCGGAAAGGAATAAAGAAACTTGGATCTGTGGTAGTGTTCACGCTCCTATGTGGCTCCTTCCTCGGTGTGGTTGCTCCACTGAACCTTGAAGTACTTGATGGTGCGGCTTCGTGTATAATGTTTGTGACAGCCTGGTTTTTGCCTTCTCTCATTTTCCAGACTTCCATTTTGCCTCTGCTTTGAATTTGGAGTTTTGAATCAATTCAAATGGACTTGAACACTTGGGCATGTCTTTGATTTTCACCCAAGTTGCCCGTCCATCCCTAAATCATCTTTCTTTCTCTGAAAAATCCCAAAAATGGCCCAAGGGATATTTTTCTTAAAAGAAAAATATTCATTTTCTTCTCTGAAATCAACTTCAGAGACATATGCTCCAAAGCCACACTCATTTTTATTGCTCCTAAAATCCTGAAAAAAATTCCCAAATATTCTTTGAACCCTACGGCACCTCCCTGAGAAAAAATATTGCATCACTTTTCGTAATATTTTTTCTACATAAAATCATTTATGTTCTAGATAGAATAGGCACTTTACATAGCAAGTATACTTTTCCTTGATCCAATGAAGCTGATTTTTCTTAAACTTCATTACCTTCCTACGAGACTGCTAAACCACAAAGCTCAGCCCTCAACTCTTACTGGATCACTCACAGTTAACCTCACAAGTTAATGTCCAAAAACTTACCAGGAAGTAAACCACACACACAGAGGTCGTGGGTTCAACTCAAAGTGTTGGAAGCACTCAAACCACCAAGGACCTCACGCCAAACATGAAGTTTAAGCTTAGCGCGGCCTGATGTCATAGTTCACGCAGTGACCGCGTTCGTCCAGGCGTGCTGGCTTGCAGCCGACGCGCTCTGCGACGTGATCGAGCCACTGTTGTGCTCGTGCTCACTTCCCCGACCGCCCCACCATGCCAACTTTGCCACGATCATCATCCCGCCTCCCTTAACTCCTCCCTAGAACTTGCCGATGGTGGAGCTCGCCGCAGCGAGCACGGGAATGGCACGACCAAGCGATCATGTGCTCGTTTCCGCCCTCCCACAGTGCCAGCGTGAGCTGCGTCACCTTCTCCCCCTCTCGCTAACGTCGTTCGTCGTCGGGCGCCGTGTCCAGGAGCCCTCCGACGGAGTCCGATCCCCTCTCCTTGCTCGCCTATAAATACAGCCACCCACAGCCTCCTCGAGCATCATGACCCACTCCCTCAACCTCCACAAGCTCATAGTTAAGCCACAGCCCGGCCGGGCAGGCCTCTGGCCGACGCCCCAACCCGAGCTTGCCGGCGATTCCTCGTAGCCCTCTCCTCCTCACTCCAGTGCCTCCCGAGCTCGATCCACTTCTTAGGCGACTTGCTGGTGGTTCACTGGTGTCGTCCCACCCCATTGGAGCCTCTAGTGCAGCTCGACGGCGTCGTCATCTCCAACTCCGGCAACCTCTGCCCCCTGCCGCCGATGGAGAGGCCAATTCCTACCCCGTACGAACACCCCTAGCCAAACTACGGGTACGGCAGGTGCGCCTCGACCCCCTCTCTCTTTCTATCCCTCTGGATCTGGCCACCAACCTATCCTCCCCGGAGAAACGCCGGCGCATCGCCCCCCCCCCCCCCCCCCCCCCCCCCCGCCTCTGTTTCTCT
Source organism: Triticum urartu (assembly GCF_003073215.2). Lineage (NCBI taxonomy): Eukaryota > Viridiplantae > Streptophyta > Magnoliopsida > Poales > Poaceae > Triticum > Triticum urartu. The sequence continues at coordinate 554,672,395 of NC_053024.1, read as the reverse complement.
CCGCCTGGCCCTAAACCTGTCAGTTGTAGCCAACTGTCAGCCACCCAGCCCCACGGCTGAAGCGGTATGCATTGGCGTGGCGCTGACACACCCCCCTGGTCATTTTATTTAAATTCCAAATTCTACACAAACTTCAAATGGCCACAACTTTCTAACCACAAGTCCAAATGAGTTGACTCTTTTTGCATTGTGTTCTTACTGAAAAGATCTAGTAGCACACCAAAAATGAGATTTTCTCTGTTGTCTAGATTTTCTGGTGATTCTCAAAGTTATTCTTGACATTTTCTTTCTCTGTTTTTAAATGTTTTCAGAGGGAGAAGCTTGTCTTGAGGATCACCAGGAGGCGTGTGAACCTACTCTGCACTAAGGCAAGCCACACCAACATTTACATGGTGTCATTTCATTATTTATGATTTTTCAACTTGAATTTGAGTTATTTCATGCATTTAATTTTTTTAAATGAATATTGATTTTGCTAGTTACTGGTTCTGCTTGAAATGCTAGATTCTAGTAGTGTGATGATATCTAAGATTTAATGATGACTAGTGCTAGTATAAGATTTAATGATGTTGATTCGTCTACTCGTAGTGGTATGTAATGCATGTTTTATGGTTGTATATTCATGGCATATCATGACACCCATTGTTTTTATTTCAATTTACACCTGATGTTAATTCAACTTGAATATTACGTTGGTCGGGTCATGGTGCCACTGAATCGAGTTTTTTCCAGTGCAACCAAATTTGCCTTCATTGGAAGGCCTTTATTCAGTCCGTTGTCATGCCTCTGGTCATTAACTCCAACGAGGCAAGGTTATGGGCGTGTGGTACCCTGGCCTGGTAAGCAAACATAACCTTGTGTGCCCGTTTGTTGTTTTGGTACCTTGTCCTCGTTTGGGACCATTTATGTTTTGCCACAACGGTGGCCATTGAAGCCTTTGGTAGGCATGGGGCCACCCAGGTCTTAGCCCAGTGGGGAGTGAGTCGGAGTGGCCAGGAGAGTGTCATGGAAATGGGAGGGTTTGGTCGGAATGCCGTTGGTCCACCCGAATGGGAGTGCGAGGGCATGGATTCCGTGGTGTGGGTACAGTGCGCTACCTCTGAAGACTGTATCCAATCTATCGATAGCCGCGTCCTCGGTTATAGACACAACTCGTGAGTAGGTCACACCATGGATCAACATTTATAATTAATTTTGCACACTAAGTATAATCACTTGGCACTGTTTGAAAGATGATGGTTGAGAAATTATGAGGAAGTGGAGACCTAAGTGTTGGTTTCTGTTGTGGTCCGAGTAAGATCACAGTTTGGTTACAAGGTAAACCGTTCGGTAAGAAAGTCTGAGGGACTTGGTGCACAATGTGGTTTTCACTGCATCAGTAATATGATTCTGCATTGCATTTAACTTGATTAAATATCATGATATTGTTTGCCATTATGTTTATGCTTGTGGTGAGCTTGCAAGTACATTCAATGTACTAACCTGGCCTGTCATGCCAAATTTTAGGAAAGTATCATTGGATCGAAGTGTTGCACGAGTCTAGACCATGTCCACATCGGTGTCCCTCTAATATGGAGTCCCACGTCGTCGTTGTTCCGCTGCCGCGTAGTTGCCGTGATCGAGGCCCCTTCATGTTCACTAAATAATGTACATATTGTTCAGCCGCACCGTGTCTGTCGCTTGGCCTCGCTACTTGCTATAACATGGAACTATGTTCTGCTAGTATCAATAAAGCAGTTGTTTTCTGTACCAAGATGTTGTGTGTTGCCAGAAGACGTGATCTATGGGTAGCAATGCAAGGTAAACCAGTTGCTCTAAGCCGGGGTGCCACAACGCTTGGTATCAGAGCCACGCTGACTGTAGGACACGCTAGACTACCGACATATTAATTGGATGTTAGTTAGGTTATAGATTAAGTGATGGTAGAGTTTGTCTTTGTTTGCTACACTACATGTACTTGATTTATTTTTATTTCCAACCGACTAATGGTTGTGAGTGTAGATGGCTCCAGTGCCATGCCCGTGTCAGCTGGAGCTGCTACCGTACACGTCGCCGCACCTTCTTCGGAATGTATGGCGCCGACTCTATCCTCACGGTGATGACCCAGTGTATCGGGTGTATCGGGAGCGTCTAGCAGACTCGGTATACGAGTATCACAGCGTGGTTACTCTACATGCCAGTTCAGCCTTAGGCTCTTACACCCGTACCTCTAGGAGTGGTTTCACCTCCACCACCACTCAGGCTGTCCAGTTTGCTACGTTTGAGGTCCTTGTTGATCTGCGCTATAATGAGATCCAGATGCAGACTCACCCAGGTTTCCACTACTATCCATCCTTGCAGGACAATGGTCTTATCCGTTTTCTTATCATTGATCCGGCGGCCGATAGCGCTGCTAGCCACCTTTCTCGCTATATCACTGCTAGTTACCTTCTGATTAATGAGTTGGCTTGAGAGCTGACTCGTGCTCCGACTGCTTTAGTAGCCACTAGGTCCTATGCCACTCCCCCGTCTATGGGATTTACTCCTTATATTACACTCGGTTCTAGCTCACCCGTTCCCCCGGTTACTCCTCCGAGTAGCTCGGGCACCTCGACCGTGACTCCCCATAGTGCCCTTGCTGAGCGGGCTTCTCTTCTCGCCACCCCCACAGCCCCTATGCTCCAGCCCCATCCCGCACCTGCCCCTGATGGATAGCCCTCGAGGAAGCGTCGTCGTGTTACCTTTAACTCGGAGGTCTCGGTTAACATCGTCAGTTCAGGATCCGGGTCCACTTCCAGAGAGGACCCAACAAGACCAGCAGAGCACTAGAGCGTCCAAGTACCCGCAGTTGTCATGTTGATGTACGGATGTAGGCGTACGAGTCATCATGTTTCATTCTGTGTATGAAAGTAGTCGGACTGGTCATGATGTTTATCTGTTGTGTATGAGTCTATGTATAATTATGTTGGAACCTTTCTATTATTCGCTTCGTTTTCCTTCTTTTTCCCAGATTTGTCGCTGGCTTTTCCCTACTATTTTGGATGTTGCTCATCACGGTTGCTCTATATTGGGGAAAAAATAATAGGATGACGCGGGGAGGCAGCAGTAGTCATGCTTGTGAGGATGTCCCTGTTCGCCACTCGGCACGATAGGCAGGGCATTCCCCCGAGCCGTACAATCCACCACTTCCTCCACCTACATATCCGCCCTCCACTGAACAAATTATGCGCATGTTTGAAGAAGGAAGGAATGATGATCTGGTTGAATTGTTGAAAAGTGTGCAAGGTATGGTTGGGCAGAATTGAAACTAGAATGGTCATCACTCCAAGCTGTCAGATTTTCACAGAACCAAGCCACCTAGTTTCAGTCGAGTTGGTGATCATTTGGAAGCTAATGATTGGTTAAGTACCATTGAGAAAAAAAGCTTGAAATTGCTCATACTGAAGAAGATGACAAGGCTCCATTCGCTACACATTCCCTCGAAGGAGCTACCGGTATATGGTGGGATAATGTTAAAGCCATGTGGCCTGCAGATGAAGAAATCACTTGGACTAAATTAAAGGACCATTTCAGCAAATATCATATTCCCGCTGGCACTCTGAAGGTCAAGAAACAGGAATTCTTCACGCTCACCAAAGGAAGCATGTCTGTTATTGAGTATCTGCATAAGTTCAATCATTTGGCCCATTATTCCCTCTATGATGTGGCCATCAAAGAAAGAAAGGTCGACAGATTTCTTGGAGGACTAAACCAGCACCCCAGATGCACTCTCGGTATGTTTGATTTCCCGGATTTCCAAACTCTAGTAAACAAGGGCCTCATTGCTGACAGGGAGCACAAGCTTGTGCATGGCAACAAACCAGCCAATAATGATCACAAGCGTAAGTTTGAGCCTAAGAAGGATGGTCAGTGAATGCAGAAGGCTCGTACTTGGTAGCAGACTCAGGTGGAGTACAAACCCAATTGGCAGCAGAATGTTAACAAGACCACTACTCAAGTCAAGAATGTCGTGACCAGCCCAGTGCAATAACTTGTGTTTCAATTATGGACAAACCGGACATTCTGCTAGATAGTGTCCCAAGAACGGCAAGTCGAATGCTCTATTCAGGCCGCAAGTCAACCATATGGGGCCGTACCCTGTCCAGCGAACCATCCAAGGGAAAGTTCATCACTTCTTCGCAGACGAAGCCCAAGAGGACCCGAAACTCGTCATTGGTATATTTCCTGTAAATAGCATACCTGCAATAATTTTATTTGACTCTGGGCTTCCCATTCTTTTATTTCACGGAGTTTTGTTGCCCAAAACAAATTTCCTTGTTCGATTTTGGGAGAAAGTATGCTAGTACAATCCTAGGGATCCGTGCTCAGAAGCAATCTGGTCTGCCATAACTTCGAAATTGATATCAAAGGAGTCCATTTCCCAAATTCCTTGATAGTCATTGAGTCTGCCAAGTTGGACATTATTTTGGGAATGAACTGGTTGCACCAATGTCAAGTGTGCATCAACTGTGCGACCAGAGAAGTCACCTTGACAAGTCAGGAAGGTTGAACCACAAAATTCTATGCCCGCAAAAGCATACCCAAGAAAGAAATGGTCTTCACCGCTGTAGCTGAAGAATTGGGATTATTTCCTTTGGTCAGTGAATTTCCAGATGTATTCCCTTAGGAATTACCAGGAATGCCGCCAGACCATGAGCTTGAGTTTGCAATTGATCTTGTGCCCGGAGCTGCACCGTTATACAAAAAGTATTATCGAATGCCTTCATAAGAATTAGTGGAATTAAAGAAACAACTTGATGAGATGCTCCAGAAAGGTTATATCCGTCCAAGCTCTTCACCATGGGGATTACCCGCAATATTTGTGGACAAGAAATACGGTAGTCTTCGGATGTGTGTGGATTATCGTCAGTTGAATGATGTCACTATCAAGAAAAAATATCCACTACCAAGGATTGATGATTTATTTGATCAACACAATGGGGCGAAAGTATTCTCCAAGATTGATTTGAGGACCGGATACCACCATCTCAAGATCAAGAAGGAAGATATTCCTAAGATCGCGTTCACTACCCGATACGGTCTTTATGAATATACAGTTATGTCTTTCGGTCTCACCAATGCCCCTGCTTTCTTCATGCATATGATGAACAAAGTATTCATGGATTTCCTGGATAAATTTGTGGTGGTCTTCATCGATGACATTTCAATATACTCAAAAGGTGAAGAAGAGCATAAGGAACACCTTAGAGATGTCTTACAATGACTCCGTGACCATCAGCTATATGCAAAGTTCATTAAATGCGAGTTTTGGCTCAAGCAAGTTGGGTTCCTAGGGCATGGATCCAAGTAAGGTAAAGGATGCGCTTGATTGGACGGCACCCACGACAGTATCCGAGATCCGAAGTTTCCTTGGATTAGCCGGGTACTACCACTATTTCATTGAAGGTTTATCTAAGATTGCCAAGCCAATGGCAGAGCTCCTCAAGAAAGATAAGAAATTCGAATGGACTGAAGACTGCGAGAAAAGATTCAATGAGCTGAAGACCAGACTGACAACAACACCATTTTTGACTCTTCCGGACATCTACCACAACTTTGATGTGTACTATGACGCCTCCAGGTGAGGTCTTGGATGTGTACTCATGCAAGATGGCAAGGTTGTAGCATACGCATCTCGCCAGCTATGACCCCACGAAGGGAACTATCCTACTCATGATTTGGAGTTGGCCACGGTTGTTCATGCTTTAAAAAAGTTAGAGATACTACCTCATTTGAAAAAGGTGTCAAATATATACCGACCACAAAAGTCTCAAGTATATATTCACTTAGCCGGACTTAAATCTCCGATAGCAAAGATGGCTCGCATTAGTCAAGGATTATGACCTTGGGATTAATTATCATCTGGGTAAGGCCAACATGGTAGCCGACGCCCTTAGCCGCAAGCCCGCCAGTCTGAATGCCATGATGGAGTCCTTGCCTCCAAAACTTCAAAAAGAAATAACTCAGCTCAATCTGGTTATTGTTGATACTGGTCTTACTAATATGATGAAGGTTACCCCTACTCTGGAGGATGAAATCTGCAGGGCCCACATAGACGACTCAGTTCTACAAAAACATGTCAGGCGTATGTTAGAAGGACAAACCCAGGATTTCTCTAAGGATCAGCAAGGTACACTAAGGTTATGAGGAAGGGTTTGTATACCTGAGAAAGCAGATCTGAGAAAGAAGATCCTGACAGAAGCGCATGAATCCTCGTATTTCATTCACCCCGGAAGTACCAAAATGTATGAAGACCTTTGGCAGATATTTTGGTGGGATGGGATGAAGAAGGACATCGCTTATTTTGTTGTTTGTTGCGATGTATGCAACAAAGTTAAGGCTGAACACCAGAAACCAGCCGAACTTCTCCAACCTCTTCCCATTCCGCAATGGAAGTGGGATGATGTTTGCATGGATTTTATCACAGGGCTACCAAGGACTCACCAAGGCAATGATGCAGTATGGCTCGTGGTGGACACACTGACCAAGGTACCCCATTTCATTCCCATCAGAACCACTTACCGATCCAATCAGCTCGCACAGTTGTATGTGCCTAGAATAGTCAGCTTGCATGGAGTGCCAAGACCTATCACTTCCGATAGGGGGTCACTTTTTACCTCAGCTTTCTGGCCACGTCTCCATCAAGATTTGGGGACCGCGCTAAAATACAGCACATCCTATCATCCTCAGACAGACAAGTAAACTGAGCGAGTAAATCAGATACATGAAGATATGCTTCGAGCATGTGCTCTGGCCCAAGGACCCAAATGGGAAGATTGTCTACTATACGCCATATTCTCTTGCAACAATAGCTTCCAAACCAGCCTGAAGATGTCGCCATATGAAGCTCTATATGGCAGTAAGTGCCCCACTCCGCTAAACTGGTCTCAAACTGGAAATAGCCATATTTTCAGAATTGATGTCATGATGGAAGCTGAAAAGCAAGTCATGGAGATGCGCGATAGATTGTCGTTGGCAAAGTCCCGACAGAAGAGTTATTATGATGCAAAGCACCGTCCGGACAGTTTTGAACCTGGAGAACATGTATACCTCTGAGTCACACCTATGAAGGGAGTCAAGATATTTCAGGCTTGTGGAAAATTGGCCCCAAGATATATTGGTCTATTCCTAGTTATGTGTAACACCCCGGATATGATTTACCCAATATGTAATTCAACTCTTGCCGTTTCCGGCCTTAAGTTATTTTATTTTCTCGAGTTCGGGTTTTTGTCTCCGTGTGTTGTTGTCGTTGCCATGCATCTCATATCATGTCATCATGTGCATTGCATTTGCATACGTGTTCATCTCATGCATTCGAGCTTTGTCCCCGTTGTCTGTTTTGCATTCCGGCGCTTTGTTCTCCTCCGGTGGTCATTTCTACCTTTCTTTCGTGTGTGGGGATTAAACATTTCCGGATTGGACCGAGACTTGCCAAGCGGCCTTGGTTTACTACCGGTAGACCGTCTGTCAAGTTTCGTATCATTTGGACTTCGTTTGATACTCCAACGGTTAACCGAGGGACCGAAAAGGCCTCGTGTGTGTTGCAGCCCAACACCCCTCCAAGTTGGCCCAAAACCCACCAAAACCCTCTCCATCATCTAGAGCGTTCGATCACGATCGCGTGGCCGAAAACCGCACCTCATTTGGACACTCCTAGCTGCCTCTATGCCTATATATACCTCCCCCATTCCAAATCTCGGATCCCCTCTCTCTAAACCCTAAAAAAAGATCCCCTCGCCGCCGGACGTGTCCGAATCGGGCCGGACACGTCCGCCCGATCCGCCGCCGCCAACCACGCAGCGCCACGTGCCATGCCAGCCTCCTCCCGCCGTCGGCCCGTCCCGGCCCGAAGCCGGCCCTCCGCCGCTCCCGCCTGGGCCAGAGGCGCTGCGCCCCGCCGCCGGCTTCTTCCCCGCGCCCCGCCGCCCGCGCCGGCCTGCCTCGTTGCCGCCGCGTCGCCCGCGCCGGCGAACTCCTCCACCGGCGCCGCTCCAAGTCCGGCGCCCGAGCCCGCCGCCGCCTCGCCGTGCGCGGGACGCCCGGCCTCCTCCACCGCGCGCCAAGTCCCTCCCCCTCGCCGGCTCCTTCCTCCGGCGAGGTCCAGCAGCTCCGGCGAGCTCGAAGCTCCGGTGCACTGTTCTGGCGACCTCGGGAAGCATGCCAGATCTGAGATCTAAACTCGCGGTTGACTTTTTGTCCTGAAACCCTAGTTCATATGCCCTTGTTCATCGTGCCGTAACTTTGCATCCGTAGCTCCGTTTCACGCATATAGCATATCAAAATGTTCGTCTCAGAGAGCACATCATTTCATATCATTGCATCATTTTCATTTAAGTTCATCTTGATGTCCGAAATGCTGTTAGAAGAGGGCTACTTGAGATAATTGTCAGATCTGCTGCTCCATTTAGCTATTTGTCATTTTTGCCATGATTATTGTGTACATGATATGCCCATGAGCTCTACATATGTTTTGTTAAGGGTTTTTCCATCTTTCCAGAGGTGCAACCCATGTATTTTTTTGATGTGTGTGGTGACTAGCACAAGCTTGCAAAGTGAGGCACTTGGTAATGCTGATTTCAGGAACTTAGCATTTCCACTAAGTCCTTGAGCTGTTTATCTCATATGGCCATATGTTCATGTTGTTTCCTAGTGATCCGTGCCTCTTTTGAGGATGATCAGTATTGTAGTGCTCTATCCATCCATGTCTTTTTTTGCAATTATGGAGCACCCTAGCTTGAGTCAATCGAGCTCTACTTTCGCTACTTCGTGAATCTGGGCAGATTGTCTACTTGTTAGCGATTTTGCCGAGGATGTTGTAGTTGATCCGTGCATGCTATTCTATTGTTCTTGCCATGTCTAGCTTGAATTTTGTGTATTCTTGATGGGTGTATGCTTAGCTTGCCATGTTTCAGCATGCTCCAGTTTTCACTAAGTCTGAGAACTGATTATGTTTTTGCCATGTTCACATGCTTGCAATTGTATTTTCTGATCCCTTTTGGCTCAAGGTCACTAAGGCACTTTTGTTAAACTATTTGAGTAGCTCCATGCCATGCTTTACTTTGCCATGTTCTGGTCCTGTAGCATATAGTTTTGTTGCTCTGAAGTGTGCTACCTGATCTGAAATTCCAGACAAGTGTTACCATATGCATTTTTTGCCATGCTTGTTTGAACCTGTTAATGGATGAATTGGCCGTAGCTCAGTGCTAAACTTTTGTTAAGCATCATGAATGCATCTCTGTCATGTATTTTATTGTCATGTTTGAATGCTGTAGCATGTTCATCTCATTGCATTTAGATGACTACTTGCTGTAAATCGCAGAACGTGGTCATATTTGAATCGCTTGCCATTTCCAAACCGTAACTCCGATTCCGGCGTTCTTTATATCGTTTTCAAGCGATTTAATCTCATATTTCCAGTGGCACACTTGGATTCCCAAATTGAGGCCATATTCTTGCATTCCCTATCAAATCGTGCATATGCATCCCGCATCGCATCCCGCATAGCATACCATCCTTGCATCATATTGTTTAAGCTTTGCACATGGTTGATTGTGTTCCATTTGCTTGTTTGTCTTGTTTGGGTAGAGCCGGGAGACGAGTTCGCTAATGAGGAGCCCGTTGAGTTTGCTTTCGAGGATCTAGTCAACTCTGACAACTTTGCAGGCAAGATGATCATACCCTTGAAATCACTACTATCTTTGCTTTGCTAGATGCTCGCTCTTTTGCTATGCCAATGCTATGATGCCTACCACTTGCTTTCAAGCCTCCCAAATTGCCATGTCAAACCTCTAACCCACCATGTCCTAGCAAACCGTTGATTGGCTATGTTACCGCTTTGCTCAGCCCCTCTTATAGCGTTGCTAATTGCAGGTGAAGATTGGAGACCGTTCCTTGTTGGAACATTTATTTACTTGTTGGGATATCATTATATTATCTTGTTATCTTAATGCATCTATATACTTGGTAAAGGGTGGAAGGCTCGGCCTCTCTCCTAGTGTTTTGTTCCACTCTTGCCGCCCTAGTTTCCGTCATATCGGTGTTATGTTCCCAGATTTTGCGTTCCTTACGTGGTTGGGTTATAATGGGAGCCCCTTGATAGTTTGCCTTGATTAAAGCTTTTCCAGCAATGCCCAACCTTTGTTTTACAATTTGCTACCTAGCCTCTTTTCTCTTGGGTTTCCGGAGCCCGAGGGTCATCTTATTTTAAACCCCCCCCCCCCCGGGCCAGTGCTCCTCTGAGTGTTGGTCCACCTGTCAGCTGCCGGTGGCCACCAGGGGCAACTCTGGGCTGGCCTACCCGTACCTAGGACAATCTGAGTGTGCCCTGAGAAAGAGATATGTGCAGCTCCTATCGGGATTTGTCGGCACATTCGGGCGGTGTTGCTGGTCTTGTTTTAACCTGTCGAAGTGTCTTGAACAACCGAGATACTGAGTCTGATCGGAACGACTCGGGAGGAGGTCTATTCCTTCGTTGACCGTGAGAGCTTGTCATGGGCTAAGTTGGGACTCCCCTGCAGGGATTTGAACTTTCGAAAGTGGTGCCCGCGGTTATGGGCAGATGGGAATTTGTTAATGTCCGGTTGTAAATAACTTGAACCTTAACTTAATTAAAATGAATCAACTGAGTGTGTTACCGTGATGGCCTCTTTTCGGCGGAGTCCGGGAAGTGGACACGGTGTTGGAGTAATGTTTGCGCAGGTTGCCCTCTAGTTTCTCGCTCGCGCTTTGCCTCCTCTTCTCGCTCTCTTTTGCGAACATGATAGCCACCATTTTTGCTAGTCGCTTGCTGCAGCTCCACATATTTACCTTGCCTTACCTATAAAAGATCCGACTACGGAACCAAAATAAAATAAGACTACCCCAAATGCTACACAGATCCCCGATCGACCCCAGCTGGGCTCCACTACTGATCAACTAGAACGAAGCAACACAACGGACAAGATCTACATCGAGCTCCTCCTTGATCTCGGTTGCGTCACCTTCTCGGGAACATCGGCACCTGTAAACTGGTTGTGGAAGTATCTGTGAGTCACGGGGACTCAGCAATCTCACACCCTTGCAATCAAGACTATTTAAGCTCATGGGAAAGGTAAAGGTATGAGGTGGAGCTGCAGCAAGCGACTAGCATATATGGTGGCTAACATACGCAAATGAGAGCGAGAAGAGAAGGCAAAGCACGGTTGATGAACTATGATGAAGAAGTGATCCTAAAACAACCTACGTCAAGCATAACTCCAACACCGTGTTCACTTCCCGGACCCCGCCGAGAAGAGACCATCACGGTTACACACACGGTTGATGCATTTTAATTAAGGTCAACTTCAGGTTTTCTAAAACCGGACATTAACAAATTCCCATCTGCCCATAACCGCAGGCACGGCTTTCGAAAGTTCAAAACCCTGCAGGGGTGTCCCAACTTAGCCCATCACAAGCTCTCACGGTCAACGAAGGATATTCCTTCTAGCGGGAAGACCCGATCAGACTCGGAATCCCGGTTACAAGACATTTCGACAATGGTAAAACAAGACCAGCAAAGCCACCCGAATGTGCCAACAAATCCTAATAGGAGCTGCACATATCTCGTTCTCAGGGCACACCGGATTGTCCAAACTTCCGGTAGGCCAGCCCAGAGTTTCCCCTGGTGGCCACCGGCGGCTGACAAGGTGGACCAACACTCAGAGGAGCACTGGCCCGGGGGGGTTAAAATAATGATGACCCTCGAGAGCGCGACTCCCAAGGGAAAAGAAAAGGCTAGGTGGCGAATGGTAAAACCAAGGTTGGGCCTTGCTGGAGGAGTTTTATCCAAAGCGAACTGTCAAGGGGTTCCCATTATAACCCAACCGCGTAAGGAACGCAAAATCCGGGAACATAACACCGATATGACGGAAACTAGGGCGTCAAGAGTGGAACAAAACACCAGGCATAAGGCCGAGACTTCCACCCTTTACCAAGTATATAGATGCATTAAATTAAATACGAGATATTGTGATATCCCAACAAGTAAACATGTTCCAACAAGGAACAACATCTCCATGTTCCAACAAGGAACAAACTTCAATCTTCACCTGCAACTAACAACGCTATAAGAGGGGCTGACCAAAGCGGTAACATAGCCACACAACGGTTTGCTAGGACAAGGTGGGTTAGAGGCTTGGTTCAACAATATGGGAGGCATGATAAGCAAGTGGTAGGTTTCGCAGCATAGGCATAGCAAAAGAGCGAGCAACTAGCAAGCAAAGATAGAAGTGATTTCGAGGGTATGGTCATCTTGCCTGAGATCCCGCAAGGAAGAAGAACGAGTCCATGAAGAAGACAAACGGACGTAGACGAATGGGTTCTCACAAATGCGACGTTACCGGAACCAACCCGAAGAAGCAACACCGGAAAGAAGCACACAACATAGTAAACAAACCACACATGGCCATGGTATGATATGCGGGATGCGGTATGCGGTGCATATGCATGATTTGGAAAGGAATGATTGAACCTGGCCTCAACTTGGAAATCCAAGAGTGCCACTGGAAAGGTGACATGATTTCGGTAGAAATCGATATAAAGATCACCGGAATCGGATGCACGGTTTGGAAATGGCAAGCAAAACAAATATGACATCGGTCTGCGATAATCAGCAAGTAGTCATCTAAATGCATCAAGATAAATATGCTACAGCACTCAAACATGACAACAAAATACATGGCAGGGATCCACTCATGATGCTTGACAAAATATGAACACTGAGCTACGGCTAATTCATCCATTAACAGGCTCAAACAAGCATGGCAAAAGTGCAAATGGTAACAGGTTTCAGACTTGGTGAAATCAACACAAGTCTGGAATTTATCATCAGATAGCACACTTTAGAGCACGAAAACTACATGCTACAGGAAATTAACATGGCAAAGCAACGGCATGGCATGAAGCTACTCAAAGCACTTAACAAAAGTCCCTTAGTGACCTTGAGCCAAAAGGGATCAGAAAATACAATAGCAAGCATGTGAACATGGCAAAAACATAAACGGATCTCAGACTTGGTGAAAAACTGGAGCATGCAAAACAGTTAACGAGTAGGCATGTTTATGAGCTCGATGCACTCACTACAGGCATGGTATGGAAAACTAAGCATACACCCATCAATAATACATGGCATAGAAGCTAGACATGGCAAGAACAACAACATAGCATGCACGGATCAATAGCAACATCCTCGACAAAATCGCTAAACAAGTTAACAATCTGTCAGGAATATTAAATAGCAAAAGTAGAGCTTGATTGAGTCAAGCTAGGTTGCTCCATAAATGCAAACAAAGACATGGATGGATAGAGTACCACAATGTTAACAAATCATCCTAACTTATCATCCTCAAAAGAGGCACAAATCACTAGAAAACAACATGAACATATGGCATAATAACAAAAACAGGACAAGGACTTACAGAAATTCTAAGTCTCTGAAATCAGCATTACCGATTACGCTACTTTACAAGCTTGTGCAAGTCACCACAAATATCATAAAAATACATGGCAAGCACTCCTGTAAAGATGGCATGGCATATAACAAAACACATGTAGAGCTCAGGATCATAGCATGCACACATTAATCATGGAAAAAAATGACAAATAGCTATTTGCTGAAACAGATCTGCGAAATTACTCACATAGCCCTCTTCCAACAGCATTTCGGGCATCAAGATAAGCTCAAATGAAAATGATGCAATGAGATGAAATGATGTACTCGTCGAGACGAACATTTTGATATGCTACACACACACACGAATCGGAACAACGGGTGATGAGTAAGGGCATGAAGAAGTATGCAATAACATGAAGCAGATCTGGGCACTTAGCAAAAAAAAGGTGAGCGGAGGATAGCTACAGGACGCTCGGGCAGGATATAGAAGAATCTCACCCTGGGCTTCGGCCCGGTTAGCACGGAGAGGAAGACGGGCCGACAGGCGCGGCCTGGCTCAGCACGGGGTCGCGGTCAACGACAGACGGATCGGGGCTCCTCCCGATCTTCTCCGGCGGCGGCGCACCTGGAACTCCGACAATGGGGATGGCAAGAACCGAGGCGGCGGCACCGGATCTTGGGGCGGACGGCACCAGGGCTGCTCCCTGAGGTCGGATCGAGGCAGCTGCGCCTCGGGACGGCGGCGGGGAAGCGAAGGACGACGAGGGCGTGCATCCGGCGAGCTCGACGGTGGCCGGAGCCAGGCGGCGCGGCACTGCAGCGGCGTTCCGGCGGAGACGGGCGGCGGGGCAGGCGCGGGCTTCCTCCCTGGGCAGGGCGTGAGGCGGCGATGTGAGACGGGGTCCTGGCGTGGTGGCGCGAGGAAATCCGGTGGAGGTCCGGCGAAGGTGCGGTGCGGGCACGCACCCGTGGGAGGCGGCGGCGACCGGGCCCGTGAAGGCCCGCGATGGGCTCCGCGAGCCGGCGCGGTGGTGGATCGGCGGCGGGGACACGTGGCGCAAAATGATAGGCCGAGGGTGGCAGCGGAGGCGACATGGCGCGACGCCATTGGTTGGAGAGACGTGGAGGGGCGCGGACATGTCCGGGCGGTGGGGAGTTTTGTCCGGCGGTGCGAGGAGCGGGGCTAGGGTTTGATCTGCGCGGAATTTTTGGAGGGATCACATATTTATAGGTAGAGGGAGCTAGGAGAGTCCAAATGAGGTGCGGTTTTCGGCCACGCGATCATGATCGAACGACCGAGATGATGGAGGAGGTTTAGGTGGGTTTTGGGCCACTTTGAAGGGGTGTTGGTCTGCAACACACACGAGGCCTTTTCGGTCCCTCTGTTAACCGTTGGAGTATCAAGCGAAGTCCAAATGGCACGAAACTTGACAGGCGGTCCACCGGTAGTAAACCAAGGCCGCATGACAAGTCTCGGTCCAATCCGAAAACGTTTAACACCCACACACGAAAAGAGGTAGAAAGGGACACCGGGTGACATAGGAGCGCCGGATTGCAAAACGGACAACGGGGAAAATGCTCGGATGCATGAGACGAACATGTATGCAAATGAAATGCACATGATGACATGATATGAGATGCGTGACATGCAAGCAATGACAAGGCAACAATAGCGAATAACTCGAGGACACCTAGCACATCGGTCTCGGGGCGTTACAGCGTCCTAATGTCATAGTTCATACGGTGACCGCGTTCGTCTAGGTGTGCTGGCATGCAGCCGACACGCTCTGCGACGCGCCCGAGCTGCTGCCGACCGCCGTGCCTTGCCAAACTCTGCCACGATCGTCGTCCCGACTCCCTTAACTCCTCCCTGGAGCTTGCCGATGCCGGAGCTCGGCGCAGCGAGCACGGGCACGACATGGCCAAGTGAATAGTGGGCCCGTGCCACTGTGTTCATCGCCATCCTCGCTCCTGTCCTTGTCTCCACCCTCCCACAGTGCCCGCGTGAGCTGCGTTGCCTTCTCCCCCTCTCGCTGACGGCTTTCATCATCGGGCGCCGTGTCCAGAAGCCCTCCGGTGGAGCCTGATCCCCTCTCCTCGCTCGTTGTCGTGGAATTGTCATGGCAGATGTCTTGGTGTGAGGACTTAGTCATGAGGCCAATGCATCTATGTCGTCGCTTGAGAGGGGTTGATCGGGATGAGAGACGCGAAGAGAATTAACACACAAGACAAGGGTTTAGACAGCTTCGGGGCCCGGGAAACATCATCCGGTAATAACCCTACATATTGTTTGTGGCTAGGTCTCATTATCATCACGAGGGAGTCGCCGAATCTCTGGCTCTTCTAGTTGTGTCCAGCCTTAACGATTATTCAACCTATCCCTCTTGGGGTGCCCGGGCCTCCTTATATAAGTTGAAGAGGTGGGTTGCATGTAGAGTCCAACTCGGATTAAGACTTAAACTATTCTGACTATGCATCACGGGCTTCTCTCCATGGGCTTATTAACGTCTTGGGCTTCTTAACGTCTTGGCTTATTAACCCCAACTGACTCTATCTGCCGGGTTATAACTGTCTGTCGGCTTACCATCTGGCTAACAATCTAACTTATAATCTGTCCACCGGCTTACCATCTGGCTTAACATCTAACTTAACATCTTCCGGCTTATAATCTGACTTAACATCTGCCGGCTTATAATCTGACTTAACATCTTCTGGCTTATAATCTGACTTAACATCTGTCGGCTTATAATCTGCCGGTTCACCAATGAAACACCAAGTCCCAGCCGGGTCATACCGCGAGGTATATCCCTGACATTAGCCCCCAGTTTAATTTGAATTTATCCATGTTAAAGTGATCCTGTAAAATAAACATAAGAACAATTTTGATAGATTATGCTCCGGGTTAAGAACTCTTGTATGCCGGCACCTACTCATCCTTAATTCCTTGGCATTTCCTTCTACTAGAAAATCCGGGTCAATAGGCTAGCTTCATAATCAATTTGCTAACATTGGTTTGTCATAGAAAAATTGTGAAGAATAATTCATTTAACTCAGCCCCCAATGCTTAAAAAATATTGGTCCTTGAAATACTCATTTGATCTTCTGTCGGCTTGAAGTTGAAAAACTTGCCGTTTTATCATTGCCAAAATTGCCGACTTGTAAATATTGATGGCACCGGGTCATAATTGTTGTTAACATCATGCTTGAAAATGTACCTCCCTTATATGCATATCACTTGTAGCCCCCAAGTCTTAAGAAGGGAGCCTAGTAATATCTTAAGACTTGCTTCAATATAAATGTCACAACCTTGAAGAAATCCGGGGTTTTCATCTCTGTCACTAGTCAAAAATGAATATTCCACATATGTAGCCCCTAACTGCCTGGTTGTCATGCTTGCAGCAACCTGGGACTTGTAATTGCCTTATGCTAATAAAAACTTCAACCAATGTAGCCCCCAAGGGTCGGGTCATTATGCAATAATGAGAAGAGACTTTGTAGATATGATCATGTAGATTGGAAAAACAACGTGTAGCCCCCAAGGGCCGACTCAGTAAGATACTATTGAGATGGACTTTATATATACTTCATTGAAAATAACATCATATGATGTAGCTTCCATCGTAGGGCATGAACCCACGTCCACAAGGTTAAGAGCCTTGTGCTTTACCAACTGACAATGAACCCTTTAATATAATGGATTTAACTTGTGTACCTTGAATTTTGTACAGGAGCAATAGGTAGCCCCCAAGGGCTGGCTCATCACAATGTGATGGGTCGGGTCTTCAATAAGGCAAGTTAAAAATGACCTTGCATTAGCCCCCAAGTGTCATGATGCATGCTTGCAGCGACATGGGACTTCCACATATGATATAATCATGATTTGAATAATGTAGCCCCGAAGTGCTGGGTCGTAAGCCTGCAGCGACTCGGGACTATTCCTTCCATTGTAGAATAAATCATATCCATTGATAAAATAATAGTCATTGCGCTGAAGCGACTTTGAAAACCTCAATCATAATACTGGTTATTGATAACCATAATAAAAACCTAACCATGTTGGCTATTCAAGATTTGAACAATATAATCCAATTATTTATAAGTGCATGATTCCAATGGCGCAATCCAAATACTGCGACTTAACGTCCAAAGCTAGACCTGGTTAATAAACTCCGGATATACTCAAATATGAGCCATAGGGATGAAGGCTACGTGGCCTGAATTGTCTTCAGCCATATGTCAATATGACACCAAGATCAACCCAAAAATGTTCAAAAAATGAATTGAGGAAAGAAAACAAAGGCTTTCATAGGCCGCCAAGCCTAAAGAATCAAGTGCGTTCAAGAGCTGCACAGCCACTAAGTTAAGCCTTCATACAAATTTTATAAGCCGGACCTCACATAACCAATCGTCGTTTTAACTTTTGACAAATTCAGGGTCTGTATAAGATTGACTTGTCAAAGTACGGCGGGTCATTTTAGGATTACCTGGGCGGAGTGGCAGACTTTAAAAGGTAGGATAACTCGGGTTTTTAGGTGAATACACCTAGCGTCCAAGCCTGGATTTTAAGCCTGTTGAAAGGGTCACAAAAATTCTTGTCCGTTGAACAAAGAGCCCCCAAGTAACATTATATTCCGGGCATGTAAGCTGGATCAACAAGGGTGGTCATAGCTATGCCCGATGAGCAGGAAGCCCCCAAGTGATATATTTATGAGTTGTGCTCGCTGGGTACCTATGTTTGAGCCATGCTATGCAACAGACTCTCTTTGGTCCCTGTATTTTTTCTGAGAACTCGAACTTGCGAGAGATTAATTCGTTTAAACCGGGACTTTAAACCAGATATTGAGAACTTCAAAGTTTTATGGGAGAGAGATGTCCTTTGAGCCGGATTTTAAATCAGAATCTTCATTTTGAGCCAGAAATTTTCTGGCAGCCTTTAAATTTTCATCAATATGGTAGCAGCCTCCGGGACCGGGTTATTTTCCCCTTCAATGTCCTTGGGTTCTTGAATTTGCTGAAACTGGCAAGACTTGCTTAGTCATATCATTGTAGCCCCCGAGTCTCAAGATGACTGGAGGAGTTGTCTTGAGATTCTGCATAGTTGGTTGTGATATAAACCATCATGAGTCATTCAACAGCTCAGTGATAGAATAGTCCCTTTTGTAGTTGACAACTTGTCCTGCATTAGAGAACTTACAAGCCAGAGAAATTGATCTTTTAAAGAAAGCAATATGTATTATAAAAATATACTGGATGGATTTCACCTGATAAGTTAGGCCAGAAATTATCCACCACGGAGTTAACAATCACCATAATGAAGACGCGTGTTGATATAGACCGGACCGTGTGTTCGTCGAGCAGTGCGGCACAAACGATCGTCAATACGGAGTGATGTTGTCGCGCGCTCCATACCCGCAGTATAACAATAATTTAACCTGTGTATAAAAAACACCATAAGGCAGTGTAATAGTGCTAAATATATAAGAAGGATAACACCTGGTATTTTTGTGGGATGAACGTGGATACTAGGGATAAAAACATATTCTGATGTGGCCCTAGCACCGTATCCCATGTTCGTTTGTACGATGACAAACCGGTTGCAGCACCTGTACCAGTTGATTATATGAACCGTAGCAGGACTAATCGATCCAACTTGCCTCTGCCCACTGCCTCGTTGGTTTTGACGTGTAGACACATCAGTCTTCTGGTTAAAATTGCCTGAGAAATAGTGCCATGCTGGAGACGCCTGCATGTTTTCTTAAACTGGGCAAGGCCGACGGCGGTGAGGCCACTTGCACTGCGTTGAGCCTTCTGCGATGTGCCGTCGAGCTGCTACTCCCATCTTCTTCTTCTTCTCCGAGGACGAGTCTAACTTATCTTTAGGGTGTGTCTAGGGCACATCTAGATGTGTCCTAGTAATTGCACATTTAAGTGAGTGAATCAAGCATAAAAGCGAAAAAGAGAAAAGAGAAAAAAAATATTCACACGAATCTTAATGTAAGATCAATGACATATGATTTAGATGTGCAATACTTATGGCACATCTAGATGTGCTTTAGCAAAACTGTTATCTTTAACCCAAGACGCGCCAGGGAGCGGGTGCAGCGACTTGGCATCTTCGTCAAGCCATTGCGCGAGGCAATGGTTGGCATCAGATGGCCCGCCTACTGCGGAGATAATAAACCGGCGCAACAGCTCATGGCAGCGGCGGGTCAGCGATGCGACGAGTTCACGGAGGAAGTGAAGTGAGCCGACGACGTGGAGAGCCTAACGTGTCATGTGTGCATTGGCGTAACGTGAGGCAGCGGTAGCTCAGAAACATGTGCGGAGCAGACGGTCTCGTAACAAGGCCTACGATTCGGCAACTCAGCGAGGCGGCTCAGGTCGGGGCGCGACGGCGGCTCTGCAGCAAGCAGCGGCAGCCGGCAGCTCGGTCCGCGCGGGGTCAACTCGGTCTGAGCCGCTCGCAGCTCGCAGCGGTTTGGAAACGAGGCGAGGCCGTGCGGCCGGGGCGGCTCAACACGCCGGCGAGGCAACTTGGCGGCAGTGACTTGTGGCGGCCGAGCTGGCTCAACCCTGCGGTAGAGGTGAGCGCAGAGGTGGAAATACAGCTGTGGCGGTTTAGCAGCAGATGGCCAGGCTGCGGCTTAAGGCTGTGGAGTTGAGTGGAGACGCGGCGGGTTGTATGGCGACTCGCGGCGGGAGTAAGCCGGCGAGGCATTGGCGAGGCCGGCTCAGCTGTGGTGGCTTGTGCGTTTGGCGGAGTGAAACGAGTCTGCAACGGCGGTGCTGGCTCAGGACAACATGACACAAATGGCGCTTTAGAGACGGCGCCGGGGCAAAACCGGCGCGAAGCCGTGCCGGATTGAGACCTCGGAGGTCACTCGGATTGAGGACAGAGTAGGCGGAGGCGCTTTAGTCGTTGGCGTGCCAGCAGACCTGCGATTCAACGCGAGAGGGGAGGCTTAGTGCAGCAGACCGGCGACTCAATACACGGCAGGGGCGGCTCAATACGCCCCCAGGCCGCTCAGAAGCAGGCCAAGACGGGCCACTCGGCGGAGATGAACCGCCAACAGTGACTTGGCAAGGCGAGTCAGCGGTTGCGGCGACTTGAGATAGGTAGGCCGCAGCACTCAGAGGCGAGTCCGGCTCAAAGGGGACCGCGGCGACTCAGTAAGCGCAGTTGGAGGGTCACGACAGCTTGGAACGGCAACTCCAATGGGCACTGGCCGTGCAAGGTTATGGCCGCAGTAGAGGAGGGCCTACGAGGTAAGCCGGCACGACAGGCAAGCGGCGGCTCAGAATATGGCGAGGGGAAGCCAGCATGTAGATTAGTAGCCACCAATTAGTACTCATGTAAATCTGTTGTGTCTTTGATTCACTTTTGGCCAAGCAGTACTTTGGTCTCCCACTGATATTTGGAAACCATGCAAGTACAACTTCTAGAGGTGCGTATTCCTGCAGTACACGGCTGACGCTCTCCCGAATTTCATGTGAGCTACTTTGACAGCACGCACCATCACATAATTAGGCAGCTATCTGATTTGTTTTTGTCTTGTTGGTCTTGCACCAACATTGAGTTGAATACGGATATGGTAGCTGATCCAAACGCAAAGCACTCCTTCCTTTTGTCTTGACGTGATCACAAACTTGTTGTAGTACTCCTTCTAGTCCACGCACACGCACAGTAATCGGGCGCTCTGCAAGCCTCTGCTTCTTTTCTTGATTTTTTTTAAACTTGATGGATTGGACACAACGGCTGCAATGGAGATTCCCTGTCAAGATTGCGGAAACCGCCACCACCAAAAAACTCCCGTCACTGACTCGACGACTCACCATGGTGCTTGCCACGGCCACACGAAACGCAACCCTAAATTTCTCTTGAACTCAATATACGTCGCCGCTGAATACTTTTACAATCTCGATTGATGAACTCATAACTGATGTGGGTTCTTCCATGCCAGCTCTTCTTTATCCAGTCAACTGCCAACTTCTCGATCCCTGGAAGAGATCCCTTCAAGAACTCAACACCATTGTGCGCGAGTCCCACGGTGGGCGCCAACTGTCGTGGAATTGTCACGACAGATGTCCTAGTGTGAGGACTTAGCCATGAGGCCAACACATCTATGTGGTAGCTTGATACGTGTTGATCGGGATGACAGACGCGAAGAGAATTAACACACAAGACAAGGGTTTAGATAGCTTAGGGCCCCGGGAAACATCATATGGTAATAACCCTACATGTTCTTTGTGGCTAGGTCTCATTATCATCATGAGGGAGTCGTCGTATCTACGTCTCTCCTAGTTGTGTCTAGCCTTAGCGATTATTCAACATGTCCCTCTTGAGGTGCCCCGCCCCTCCTTATATAAGTTGAAGGGGCGGGTTACATGTAGAGTCCAACTCGGATTAAGACTTAAACTATTCTGACTACGCATCACGGTATTCTCTCCATGGGCTTCTTAATGTCTCGGGCTTATTAACCCCAGGCGACTCTGTCTGCTGGGTTATAACTGTCTGTCGGCTTACCATCTGGCTTACAATCTAACTTATAATATGGCTTATAATCCGTCCGCGGGCTTACCATCTGGCTTAACATTTGACTTATAATCTGACTTAACATCTGCCGGTTTATAATCCGACTTAACATCTGCCGGCTTATAATCTGACTTAACATCTGCCGGCTTATAATCTGCCAGGTCACCAATGAAACACCAAGTCCTAGCCGGGTCATATCTCCGACTGGGTCATACCGCGAGGTATATCTCCGACACTCACCTATAAATACAGCCACCCCCAGCCTCGTCGAGCATCACCACCCACTCCCTCAACCTCCACAAGCTCGTAGTTCAGCCGCAGCTCGGCCGGGCAGGCCTCTGGCGGCCGCCCCGACCCGACCTCACCGGTGATTCCCGGTAGCGCCCTCGTCATCACTCCAGTGCCTCCCGAGCTCGATCCACTTCTCAGGCGACTTGTTATGGTTCACTGGTGTCGTCCGACCGCGTTGGAGCCCCTGGTGCAGCTCCACGTCGCCGTCGTCTCCAACTCCGGCAACCTATGCTTCCTGCCGCCGCTAGAGAGGCCAGTTCTGACCTTGTCCGACGACCCCTAGCCACACAAGAGGTACGGGCGGGTGCACCTCGACCCCCTCTCTCTTTCTATCCCTCTGGATCTGGCTGCCGATCTCTACTCGCCGGAGAAACGCCTACGAATCGCCGCCCCGCCTCTGTCTCTCTCCCCCTCTCCCTAAACCTAATAGTGGTGGCCCACTGGTAGCAACCCAGCCCCGTGGCCGAAGCAGTACGCACTGGCGTGGCGCTGACGTCACCCCCCTGGTCATTTTATTTAAATTACAAATTTTACAGAAACTTCAAATGGCCACAAGTTTTTAACCACAAGTCCAAATGAGTTGATTCTTTTTGCATTATGTTCTTACTGAAAAGATCTAGCAGCACACCAAAAACGAGATTTTTCTCTACTGTCTAGATTTTATGGTAATTTTTAGAGTGATTCTTGATATTTTCTTTCTCCATTTTTAAATGTTTTCAGAGGGAGAAGCTTGTCTTGAGGATCACCAGGAGGAGTGTGAACCTCCTCTACACTAAGGCAAGCCACACCAACATTTACATGGTGTCATTTCAATATTTGTGATTTTTCAACTTGAATATGAGTTATTTCATGCATTTAAATTTTGCAAGTTACTTGTTTTGCTTGAAATGCTAGATTCCAGTAGTGTGATGATATCTAAATTAGTATGGGTCAGTAGAAGTAACTTTTGATTATGTGATAATGACATGGTTTTGACATGACTAGCACTGGTACTATTGTTCTTAAGAAAGGAATTGATTCTATTAAGTTGATATCATGACTAAAAATATGATGAGTCTCAAAAACCAGTGGAGTAAGATCAGTATGGTTTGATGATGACTAGTGCCAGTATAAGATTTAATGATGTGGATCCATATACTCGTAGTGGTATGTCATGCATGTTGTATGGTTGCATATTCATGGGATATCATGACACCCATTGTTTTTATTTCAAGTTAAACCTGATGTTAATTCAACTTGAACATAACATTGATCGGGTCATGGTGCCACTGAATCGAGTTTTTCCCAGTGCAACCACATTTGTCTTTATGGGAAGGCCTTTACTCGGTCCATTGTCATTCCTCTGGTCGGTACCTCCAATGAGGGAAGGTTATGGGCATGCGGTACCCTGGCCCGGTAAGCAGACATAACCTTGTGTGCCCGTTTGTTGTTATGGTACCTTGTCCCCGTTTGGGACCATTTATGTTTTGCCACGACGGTGGCCGTTGATGCCTTTGGTAGGCACAGGCCCACCTAGGACTTAGCCTAGTGGGGAGGGAGTCGCAGTGGCTGGGAGAGTGTCATGGCAATGGGAGGGTTTCGGCGGAATTTCATTGGTCCAACTGAATGGGAGTGCGAGGCCTTGGATTCCATGGTGTGTGTACAGTGCGCTACCTCTACGGAGTGTATCTAATCTATGGATAGCCACGTCCTTGGTTACGGACACAACTCATGAGTAGGTCACACCATGGATCATCATTTATAACTAATTTTGCACACTAAGTATAATCACTTGGAATTGTTTGAAAGATGTTGGTTGAGAAATTATGAGGATGTGGAGACCAAAGTGTTGGTTTCTATTATGATTCAAGTAAGATCATCGTTTGGTAACAAGGTAACCCATTCGGTAAGAAAGTCCGAGGGACTTGGTGCACGATGTTGTTTTGACTACATCAGTAATATGATTCTGCATTGCATTTAACTTGATTAAATATCGTGATATTGTTTGCCATTATGTTTATGATTGTTGTGAGCTTGCAAGTACATTTAATGTACTGACCTGGCGTGTCATGCCATATTTTAGGAAAGTTTCGTTGGATCGAAGTGCTGCCCGAGTCTAGACCGTGTCCACATCGGTGTCCCTGTGATATGGAGTCCCGCTTCGTCGTCGTTCTTCTACCGCGTAGTTGCCGTGATCGAGGCCACTTTATGTTCACTAAATAATGTACATATTGTTCAGCCACACCGTGTGTGCTGTTTGGCCTCGCTACTTGATGAAACATCGAACTATGTTCCGCTAGTATCAATAAAGCGGTTGTTTTCTGTACCAAGATGTTGTGTGTTGCCAGAAGACGTGATCTCCGGGCTGGCAATGCAAGGTAAACCGGTTGATCTGAGCCGGGGTCCCACAATGTTCTACTTGACCCAGGTTGCAAATGGGTCTCTCGTGGTGGGTCAAATCAGGCTGGAGGTCGATGGCTAGGTGATCGATGTCCTTGTAGGGATCGTGCTTATCAGGAAGTTGGAAACACTTCTAGAGTTGTGATGCGTGGAATATGTTGTGCATATTGGATGATCCACCCTTGGCTGGGATTTCTTCAATGGTTTTCTCTTTGCAGATAACTGTTTTCAATCTAATAGTATTTTGGTGGATCCTATGGAAGGCACTGGCTATTTTACTATGGTCATGTCGTTTGGCCGTCATGATTTTCGTCTTAATGAGGATTCAGTGGAGGTTGCAATTGAAGGTGTCATTGGAGGATCGACTATTGAGTTTTTGGTTTTCTCTACCAAGGATAAGGTATTTGGCTTTCATGTATCTTGCAGGACAGTAGGGATGATTATCCTCAGTCTTCGATCATTCTCCTGTGATCATTTTAAATGTTACATTCATCTATGGGGTAATGGTGGCCCGAATTGGGATCGTGAGTTTAAGATATGGAAAATAGAATGTGATGCAAAATGGATCATTGTGAGTCCCTTGAAATGCTATCCTGCTCTTGGTTTGCTAGCTATGCATTCTAAGCCGGCCAAGTCTTTAATTCAATCTGATCGGTCTGTTTGCAAGAAATTATCATTTGCAACATTTCAAAACAATCCGCCTTGTCGAGGCTATCGCTATCGTGCCACACAAAATTGCATTGAAACAATAGAAATGGCTAGTTATACTATTCCTCGACATGAGAGGGTTGTTATTCATCCTACGCTGCCGGGGAATCTCCGGCGGACGACGACGTTGCCGTCGATTTCCTTTGGTTTGGTTCAAAGATCTGGTTGCACCAGCTGATCGGGTAGCATTATCCACGGGCAGGAATTTCGCTTCTTCAAATGTGGACGTCACAAGCCAGGTTGGGCCGTCAGATGTGCGTGCCACGGGCCATGTTGAACCGTTGAGGTGTAGCCCTCCTTCCGGTGGGCCTTCTGACATGGATGTACCTTCCTCTTAGCAGGCTAGTGACGAGTTTGATCAAGTTGTCTCAGAAATGGTTGATGAAATTCATACATGTAAAAATGTTTACAGAAGGGCCATTTTGCTTCTTTGTGCATGTCAAAACTTATTTGTACTGCTTGTTCTCGGGCTGGGCATATCAGGAAGGATTGCAACCGATTTGCTAAGATTTGGGATATGGTTTGGCAACCAAAACCCGGTAACATTGCAACTTTCAAGGATTCTACTGTTGGCTGTGTGAATATCTCTCTCACCGATCTTTTACAAAACTTGGGCCTCCCTTGCACTTCTGCATTAACCCCTCCGTCTAGTCCCATCAGCTCTAGTCCCAAGACAGCTTCCGCCGCTCCACCGAAAACCCCTCCTCCGCCATCGAGCACACCACCCCTGGTGTGCTCACCTCCACCTAGGCTAGCTCCCATGGCCAACTTTCAGCTCGACCCAATGTTGTATGTGCCGGTGGGCTAGCACATCATCGATGACAGCGAAGATTGCATGCCCAGGACCTTTGTGACGCCACATACCCCAATTGTGCGTCGCCCCGAGGAGTTCATGCTCGCAGAGGTAATGCATGTCCCCCTGCCTGATCAGATTGGAGCTGCTAGAGAGGAGGTGGTTCAGTGGCTTCAGGCTCATGGAGTTCTGGTGCAGTTAGCTCAGCCATGGATCCGTGCTGTAGGTTTGTTTTAGCTTAGAGATGCAGCAGTTCGTTTTGCACTTCTTCAACTCCCATCGCAAGCTCTAGTCAATTATCGCTTTGTCCATTTTCTTAAGCATGATGAGGGGGAAAGTTTTTGTGGGGCTCAGGGTTTTCGTCAGGGTCTGCTCATGTTTCTTGGAATCCCCCTGGATCTTCGTAATACTGAGAATATTAGGGTGGCGGTTAATACTTTTGGCAAGCTTCATCATTGGAATAGTGAGGACCCTTACCTTGTCAGAACTTTGGTGTTTGCATCTTTTCCTGAAGACATTCTTATGACACATGATGTGGTCTTTATGGATTATGCAGCTTGGGGGGAGCTAGCGTGTCCTTGACACCTCCTCTCTACATTCTTGGCACTAATTTTACAGAGAAAATGCCACAAGACGAGGACTTGATGCCCATCAATGGCAATCCACATCCATTGCCTGGTGCGCCATTCCCTGAGATGCCACCTTTTATCTTGCCTCCATTCCCTTCCTTGGGGTGGAATGATGTTCCTCCACCCGCAGAGCAACCAACACCTGCTAAAGATGGAGATGACAACTAGGGCAATTGGAATTAACCTGGAGAGCAGCCAGTGGTTGAAGATCAAGAGTCAATGGTAATATACTTATCTAATAATCCTAGTTTAGGGGCACAACAAGCCCAGCCAATACCTGTCATACATGTTGACGAGGGGTAGCCAGAGCCATCTTTGGACATGGTAGATCCTCATGCTGAAGAGGAAGTTAATAACCGGGCCATTATTATTTATTAGCCACCAGTGATCTAACAACCACCTATTTTGGATGTTCAGTCTGTTTGTACCACCAGAGATCTAACAACCATCGGGCCTCCACTACCTCCAGAGAAGGCTTGGAGAAGATCTTTTGAGAATCTTTTGCATGGTCGAATAGTGTTTGAGGTCCCAAAACCATTATTTACGCAACCTATTTCTCTTTTTGTTCTACGAAAGAGCAATTGGGATTGGCCTTTAGCAAGGATGGTCTCCAATTGTTTGCCTAGAAAGAGCAAGAAGCAGCCAGACTGATTGCTAGGGCTCTCTTCTCGGTGGACTAGCAGCAACAAGCTTCAGGAGAACCTGCCCCTTCTGCTATGGGCAAGAAAGTCAGGAGGCCTCGTAAGACTTTGGCGCCAACTCCAAATTTTTGAAACTTCTGTCAGAAGGTGTACTAGGGGTTCAGTCCAGAGAGATGGCTTCAAGCCCATCTTCCATGAATTAGCTCCTCGACCCGAGAGAAAGAAGACCAAGGCCAAGCCTTTCACTGCTGAGATGCCAGATGACCCAACACATTCAGATACCCCTGTTGCAACTCCAGTCAGTCATATTCAGGATATTGGGCATGAACTGGGCATTGAGGAAAAGCTCGTGACAGTGGAAACACTTATGGTGGATCCACTCCATGGTGGCAGCACTACTTCAAATGATTAGTGTATTTTTCTTGTTGTGGGTATGGCAAACCCCTAAAGTTTCTACTTATTTGTTCCGAATATTACTTCTCATTTGTGAGGAACTTCTATGTAATAATTGTATGATAGACTACTGTGGGATTTATGTGCATGTGGCGTTGTGTGTCATGTGGATCATTGCTCTTATCTTGTGTTATTATTTTGAGTAATTCTTGTAGAAACTGGAATGTTTTTTGTCAGAATGTCTGGGGTTTGAATGTTGAAACTAGACAAAGAGTTGTTTGATAGAAAATGGTGGAGAGCCAGTGTCCTATTGCATGTTTTCAGAAAACTAAGTGCATCTCTTCTGATTTGAGAACAATTAGAAACTTCTGCCCTATGAGATTTAACTGGTTTGCTTTCTCCCCATCTTTGGGTGCCTCTAGGGGTATCCTTGTGGTTTTTAATTCACCAGTCTTTGTGGGGAAACTGTTAGATTTTCATCAGTTTGTTGTGGTAATTGAATTTGTCTCTAGGGAAAACAATGAGCACTGGACCTTGGTCCCTATCTATGGGCCTTTTCAGGGTGAAGCAAGGGACTTCTTTGTGAGCTGGCTGTATAACTTGCAGATTCCTTTGGGACATAATTGGCTTCTCATTGGAGATTTCAATTTCATTAGGTCCACTGATAATAGAAACCTGCCTGGGGTGATTTAAATGAGATTATTGGGCACCTGGGTCTCTTGGAGTTGCCTCTGAAAGGTAGATCTTTTACCTGGTCAAACATGTAGGACACCCCCCTTTTTGGAACAACTAGACTGGTTTTTTACTTGTGTTGATTGGACATCTTATTACCCTATGAATGAAGTGATTCCTCTAGCGAGAAATGGATCTGATCACGTTCCTTGTGTGGTCACAATCAAAACATCTATTCAAAAATCAAATCTTTTCAGGTTTGAGAATTATTGGTTAGAACTTGAGGGATTTATCGACTGTGTAGAGCACTCATGGCATAAACCGTCAAGGAAGGGTCATACCACTGCTTGAATTGCATATAGATTAAAGGCTATGAGGATGATCAGCCTTAAGAGATGGCAGTTAAATGTTTCGACACTCAAAGACCTTATTGCAAAATGAAACCAAGTAATACTGCTTTTGGATGAGCTGGAGGAACTTAGGCCTCTTTTCAGACAGAGTTTAATTTTAGAAAGATTGCTAAATTTCATGTGAAAAAATTGCTTCACCTACAATTTCGATATTGGAAGAAGAGATGTACTATTAGGTACATAAAAGTAGGTGGGGAAAACACAAAGTTTTTCATGCCATGGCCACTGAATGAAACGGGAGGGATTCAATTGCAAGTTTGAGATTACCTGATGGCACAGTGGTTACTAAGCACTCACAGATGGAGGGAGTGATTTGGAATTGCTTGAGAAACAAAATGGGGGTTTGAAGAGGAATTTTAATGGGCTTTGATTTATCTACCCTACTCACTCCTGTGGAGGGGCTTGATGTACCGATCAAGCCCTTTGAGAAGGAAGAGATGGATAACATTGTGAAGCATATGCCCATTGATAAAGCTCCTAGGCCCGACTGCTTCAATGGACTTTTCTGTAAGAAATGTTGGCATATCATCTCTAATGATTTTTATGAGCTAAGCTCAAGCTTTTTATGATGGTACTGCTTCTTTGGAAAACAATAATGGGTCATACATTACTCTAGGACCCAAGAAGTTGTCAGTAGAGGAAGTTGTAGACTAGAGACCTATTTCCCTGACTAGAATGGGCTTGAAATTTCTCTAATAAAATGGCAACTAATAGATTCCAAGGTATGATCATGCAATGCATTCATAAGAATCAGTATGGCTTTATAAAGAGCAGAACAATAAAGGACTATATTGGTTGGACCTTTGAATATCTGCATCAATGTCATCACTCCAAGAGGCCCATTGTTATTCTTAAGCTTGATTTTGAGAAGGATTTTGACTCTCTAGAGCATGAGGCTATTGTTCAAATTTTGAGGCACAAAGGTTTTAATGAAAAGTGGATTCTTTGGATGAAACAGTTGCAATCCACTGGTAGCTCTTCGGTTCTGCTCAATGGAGTACCTAGGAGAAAATTCCTTTGCAAAAAGGTAGTTAGGCAAGGTGACCCAATCTCCCCACTGCTCTTTGTCCTTGACGGTGATCTTCTCTAGATAGTGATCAATGATATGTATAGAAGAGGCATCTTGCTGCTACCTATACCCTGCCATGACTGGGTCTATCCTATTGTTCAATAGGCAGATGATACACTAATCATTTTGCCAGCAGACAAAAATCAGCTCATTGCTTTGAAGGACATGCTTAAGGTCTTCTCCCAGTCAACTGGGTTGGATGTGAAATTCCATAAGTCATGATTGGGGATTTTGGGTTCCAATAAATTTTTTCTCTGCCTCTATGTATGCGCTTGCCATAGCTTCTGGGTGCCAAATTGTGAAAATGCTATAACGCCCAAGATGCAGTTCTATTCCAATCACGTGGTGAACTCATGATTGGGGCACAATTGCATTTCGTACGCGTAGCAAGGTGATAGATAAATACATACAATTTGAGTGAATAGAAAGAGTATGAGAATCCAGGCATCGCTTGCCCCAAATAGCATAAATATGACAATCATCGTACAATCATCCATACATATAGTAGTGTCTGACCACAGACTAGATAAAAAGGAAAACCTCCCTGCTACTAAGCCCACGGACACTCCGACTAGGTCCACAACTGATCATCCGGATAAGTAACATAGAAACGACCAAGATCTTCATCAAACTCCCACTGGAGCTCAGTGGCATCTCCTGCATCGGACTCAATGGTACCTTCAACTGTGGTTGTAGTATTTTGTGAGCCACGAGGACTCAGCAATCGTATCACCCTCGGTATCAATACTAATAAAGCTTAAAGGTATGGCATGGATAAGTTGTGAAGTTGCAACAAGCACTAAGCATTTTTATGGTGGCTAACTTACGGATACAAGAATAAGATCAGAAACTAAGCAACGGTCGCAAACTAGTAGTGATCAAGAAGTGATCCTGAACTACTTATGATCAAACATAACCCCAACATGTTCTCTTCCCGAACCTCATTGAAAAGAGACCATCACAGTTACGCACGTGGTTGGTGTGTTTTAATGAGATTAGCTTCAAGTTCACTACAACCGGATATTAAAAACTCCCATCTGCCACATAACCGCGGGCACGGCTCTCGAAAATTTAAACCTTGTAGGGGTGTCCCAACTTAGCCCATGACAAGCTCTCACGATCAACGAAGGAAAATCCTCCTCCCGGAAGAACCCAATCAAACTAGGAATCCCAGTTTACAAGACATTTCAACAATGGTAAAACAAGTCCAGCAAGACCTCCCGACGTGCCGACACCCTGATAGTAGCCGTGCGTATCTCGTCTCAGGCCACAATCGGATGAGAAATCCATACAACTAAAACCAATCCTCTAGTTTCCTCATGGCGGTGCCGCAAGGGGCTCTAGGTTGGACCAATACTCATGAGGAGCACTAGCCCGGGGGGTTGATTAAGAATCCTCAGGTTAATTACTCCCTATGCATGTCTTAGTTGTTATTAGGCAAATGGTAAAAGCAATGTTGGGCCTTGCTAGAAGAGTTTTATTCAAAGCGAACTGTCAAGGGGGGGGGGGTCCATAAACCTCAACCGTGTAAGGAACGCAAATTCAAAGAACCTAACACCGGTATGAAAGAAACTAAGGAGACAAGAGTGGAACAAAACACCAAGACAAAGGCCAAGCCTTCCACCCTTTGCCAAGTATATAGATGCATTAATTAAATAAGAGATATTGTGATATCCCAACATATCCATGTTCCAACATGGAACAACCTGCACTACACCTACAACAAGCAACGCTATAAGAGGGGTTGAGCAAAAGCGGTAACATAGCCAAACAACGGTTTTCTAGGAAGGTGGGCTAGAGGCTTGACATGGAAATTTGGGAGGCTATATAAACAAGTGGTAGGTAGCGTGACATAGCGATAGAACGAAAAACTAGCAAGCAAAGATAGAAGTGATATCGGGGGTGATGATCATCTTGCCTGAAATGTCCTTAGTGGGAACGAAAGCTTGCTCCTCGTAAACGTACTCGACATGGTCCTCAGGCACGAACTCGTCTCCCGGTTCTACCCAAAGCAAGAACACAACATCGGAATAACAATCAATCACGGTGCAATGCGCAATCAACATGATGGAAAACATGGCATGGAATGCAAGACATAATGTGCAGTGCATATGGGTGCTCGGGAAGGGGAAAAGATGAACATTACACTATCTGGGTAAACCAAGCATGCCACTGGATAGATTTGAGGATTTAGGTTGAAATCGATATAAAGATCATGAGGAACAGATGCACACAACTCAAACGGTGGGCAAAACAATAACAATTCAAACTGAGATTAACAGCAACATGGCACTTGAGATGGAACATAAAAAATATCCTACACCACTCTAACATGAAAACAAATGCCATGGCAGTGAAGTACAGGTAGATCACTACAAAACATGATTACTGAGATAATGGTAGAAAATACCAGAACATGCTCAAAACATCATGGCAAAATTGCAAATGATAACAGATTCATAGACTGGAATTTACTGAACATGGAAGAAACAACATTAATTAGGCATGTTTATGAGCTTATGCAACTCATCTAAAATCATATCATGGTATGTGAATACAACCAACAATAAGAAGGCACATTTGTGGAACTACTAATGTCAAGAACATGGCCATGGAATGCACAGAACACTAACTATTCACATTGCAAAAATGAACTTGCTGTTAACAGGCTGACATAATCATTATTTAGCAAATTGAGAGCATGATAATAAATATCTATATTAAGAAATAATTGCAAACAAGGACATGGATGGATAGAGAATAACGTTATCTTGAAAACATGCGTACTGATCATATCTAGATTGTGAATAGATTCACTAGTAGCATCAAGTAAACATGGCATCATGATGTAGCTAATTCAGACTTAGCAGAAAACTAAGTGTGTGAAAACAGACACAACAACTACCCCACTTTGCAGGTTTGTGCTAGTGACCACACGACATACCGTAATAAATGGATTGCACCACTGCAAATGTGGCATGCATATGCTCCTAAAACATGTTGACATGATGCTCAAAATAAAATCAAACAAAATACTAGGAAAAAGACAAATAGGCAAGTTATAACAATTTCTAGCATTTTATATCACTTAGTAATTTTGCAATGATGATTAAGGCATCAAGAACAGTAACATGCATGCAACCTATACCATCATCAGAGGATCCATAGGTGAACAATTTGACATATCATACACTCAAATCAGAAAAACGAGCAGAAAGTTATGCCCTCACAAACATGCGCATATAAAGTTACATATCCAGGGACTTAGGCGAATTATACCCTTGCGAAAATGGGATGAGGAGGACCCGGGACAGGGAGATTCGGTGCGGGATACGCGTTTTGTTGGCGGAGTGGGTGGATCTAGTCCACCTGCGGGGGCGAACTCCGGCGAGCCCGCGACTCCGGGGAGGCCGGTGCTACCTCTTGAGCACTGCGTTGGTTTTCCATTGAAGAGGAAATGGTGATGCAGCAAAGAAGCGTAAGTATTTCCCTCAGTTTTTGAGAACCAAGGTATCAATCCAGTAGGAGGCCACACGCAAGTCCCTCGTACCTACACAAACAAATAAGAACCTCGCAAGCAACGCGATAAAGGGGTTGTCAATCCCTTCATGGTCACTTACGAGAGTGATATCTGATATAGATGATAAGATAATATTTTTAGTATTTTTATGATAAAGAGTAAAAGTAAAGATTGCAAAATAAAATAGTTTGGAAACTTATATGATGGAAAATAGACCCGTGGGCCATAGGTTTCACTAGTGGCTTCTCTTAAGATAGCATAAGTATTATGGTGGGTGAACAAATTACTCTCGAGCAATTGATAGAAAAGTGAATAATTATGAGAATATCTAGGCATGATCATGTATATAGGCATCACATCCGTGATAAGTAGACCGACTCCTACCTGCATCTACTACTATTACTCCACACATCGACCACTATCCAGCATGCATCTAGAGTATTAAGTTCATAAGAAAAGAGTAACGCATTAGGTAAGATGACATGATGTAGAGGGATAAACTCACGCAATATGATATAAAACCCATCTTTTTATCCTCGATGGCAACAATAGAATACATGAAATTTCCCTTTCTGTCACTGGGATCGAGCACCGCAAGATTGAACCCAAAGATAAGCACTTCTCCCATTGCAAGAAAGATCAATCTAGTAGGCCAAACCAAACTGATAATTCGAAGAGACTTGCAAAGATAACCAATCGTGCATAAAATATTTCGGAGAAGAATCAAATATTGTTCATAGATAGACTTGATCATAAACCCATGATTCATCGGATCTCGACAAACACACCGCAAAAAGAGTTACATCGAATATATTTCCAAGAAGATCGAGGAGAACTTTGTATTGAGATTCAAAGAGATAGAAGAAGCCATCTAGCTAATAACTATGGACCCGAAGGTCTGAAGTAAACTACTCACAGATCATCGGAGAGGCCATGGAGTTGATGTAGAGGCCCTCCATGATCGATGCCCCCTCCGGTGGAGCTCCTAAAAGGCCCCAAGATGGGATCTCTTGGGTACAGAAGGTTCCGGCGGTGGAAATAGGGTTTCATGGTGCTCCTGGTTGTTTTCAGGGTCTATGAGTATATATAGGAGGAAGAAGTAGGTCGGCTGAGCCATGAGGGGCCCACGAGGGTGGAGGGCACGCCCATGGCGGGTAGGCACGCCCCCCTGCCTCATGGACTCCTCATTCGTTTCTTGATGTCCACTTCAAGTCCTCTGGATCACGTTTGTTCCAAAAATCATGTTCTCGAAGGTTTCATTCCATTTGGATTCCGTTTGATATTCCTTTTCTGTGAAACACCGAAATAGGCAAAAAGAACAACAATTTGTACTGGGCCTTGGGTTAATAGGTTAGTCCCAAAAATAATATTAAAGTGTAAAATAAAGCCCATTAACATCCAAAACAGATAATATAATTGCATGGAACAATCAAAAATTATAGATACGTTCGAGATGTGTCAAGCTTAATTCCCGCTCGTCCTCGAGTAGGTAAATGATAAAAATAGATTTTTTTAATGTGGAATGCTACCTAACATAATTCTCAATGTAATTCTCTTTGTTGTGGCATGAATATTCAGATCCGAAAGATTAAAGATAAAAGTTTAATATTGACATAAAAATAATAATACTTCAAGCATAGTAACTAAGCAATTATGTCTTCTGAAAATAACATGGCAAAAGAATGTTCATCCCTACAAAATCATATAGTTTGGTCATGCTCCATTTTCATCACACAAGAATGCTCTCGTCAAGCACAACCCCGATGACAAGCCAAGCAATTTTTTCACACTTTACTAATCTCAAACTTTTTTCAACTCTCATCAAGCACTATGGGTGGAATAGAATATGATGATGGGGTTTATGTGGAGAAGACAAAAAGGAGAAAGTCTCACATCGACGCGGCTAATCAATGGGCTAGGGAGATGCCCATAAATTGATGTCAATGCAAGGAGTAGGGATTGCCATGCAACGGATGCACTAGAGCTATAAATGTATGAAAGCTCAACAAAAGAAACTAAGTGGGTGTGCATCCAACTTGCTTGCTCATTAAGTTGGAATATACAAGACAAGTTCTATAATGAAAAATTCCCACTATTATATGAAAGTGACAAAACAAGAGACTCTCTATCATAAAGATCATGGTGCTACTTTGAAGCACAAGTGTGGAAAAAAGGATAGTAGCATTGCCCCATTTTATTTATTTATTTTATTTTTGGGCCTTTATTTTTTTATTTGGCCTTTCTCTTTTTTTTTATTTGGAACAATGCTCGATTAATGATGATCATCACACTTCTGTTTATTTACAACTCAATGATTACAACTTGATACAAGAACAAAGTATGACTCTATATGAATGCCTCCGGCGGTGTACCGGGAAGGGCAATGAATCAAGAGTGACATGTATGAAAATTATGAACGATGGCTTTGCCACAAATACTATGTCAACTACATGATCATGCAAGGAAATATGAAAATGATGATGTGTGTCATGATAAACGGAACGGTGGAAAGATGCATGGCAATATATCTCGGAATGGCTATGGAAATGGCATACTAGGTAGGTATGGTGGCTGCTTTGAGGAAGATATAAGGAGGTTTATGTGTGACAAAGCATATCATATCATGGTATTTGGATGCACCAGCGAAGTTTGCACCAACTCTCAAGGTGAGAAAGGGCAATGCACAGACCAAAGAGGCTAGCAATGATGGAAGGGTGAGAGTGCGTATAATCCATGGACTCAACATTAGTCATAAAGAACTCACATACTTATTGCGAAAATCTACAAGTCATCAAAAACCAAGAATTACGCGCATGCTCCTAGGGGGATATATTGGTAGGAAAAGACCATCGCTCATCCCTGACCGCCACTCATAAGGAACACAATCTAATAACACCTCATGTTTCAAATTTGTTACACAACGGTCACCATACGTGCATGATACGGGACTTGCAAACTTCAACACAAGTATTTATCAAATTCACAACTACTCAACTAGCACACTCTAATATTACCACCTTTATATCTCAAAACAATTATCAAGTATCAAACTTCTCCTAGTACTCAATGCACTTTTTATGAAAGTTTTTATTATACCGATCTTGGATGCCTATCATATTAGGACTAAATTCATAACCAAAGAAAATTACCATGTTGTTCTAAGGGACTCTCAAAATAATATAAGTGAAGCATGAGAGATCAATAATTTCTATAAAATAAAACCACCACCGTGCTCTAAAAGATATAAGCGAAGCACTAGAGCAAAATTATCTAGCTCAAAAGGTATAAGTGAAGCACATAGAGTATTCTTATAAATTCCGATTCATGTGTGTCTCTCCCAAAATATGTGTACAGCAAGGATGATTGTGGTAAACTAAAAAGCAAATACTAAAATCATACAAGATGCTCCAAGCAAAACACATATCATGTGGTGAATAAAAATATAGCTCCAAGTAAAGTTACCGATGGACGAAGACGAAAGAGGGGATGACTTCCGAGGCATCTCCAAGCTTAGGCTTTTGGTTGTCCTTGGATTTTACATTGGGGTGCCTTGGGCATCCCCAAGCTTAGGCTCTTGACACTCCTTGTTTCATAATCCATCAAATCTTTACCCAAAACTTGAAAACTTCACAACACAAAACTTAAAAGAAAATCTCGCGAGCTCCGTTAGTAAAAGAAAACAAACCACCACTTCAAGGTACTGTAATGAACTCGTTATTTAGTTATATTGGTGTTAAACCTACTGTATTACAACTTTTCTATGGTTCATAAACTCTATTACTAGCCATAGGTTCATCAAAATAAGCAAACAACACACGAAAAATAGAATCTGTCAAAAACAGAACAGTCTGTAGTAATCTGTAGGTTTCGAGTACTTATGGAACCCCAAAAAATTCTAAAATAAATTGCTGGACGTGAGGAATTTATCTATTAATCATCTGCGAAATTAATTAACTAAATATCACTCTCCAGTAAAAAAATGGCAGTAAATCTCGTGAGCGCTAAAGTTTCTGTTTTTTATAGCAAGATCGCAAAGACCTTCCTCAAGTCCTCCCAAAGGTTCTACTTGGCACAAACACTAATTAAAAGCATAAAACCACATATAAACAGAGGATAGATGAATTATTTATTACTAAATAGAACCAAAAATAAAGGAACAAAAATTAAATTGGGTTGCCTCCCAACAAGCGCTATCGTTTAACGCCCCTAGCTAGGCATAAAAGCAAGGATAGATCTAGGTATTGCCATCTTTGGTATTGGGAAAGAAAAGAGAAAATTTATTTCCTATAGCATTTATCTTTCTATTTTTAGAGAGCACGTGTCCATTAATGGTGGAAGAAAGATTAAGCACGTTACGGAAATTTGTATCTAAACTAGACCTCATTTCTTTGATAATTTCATTTTGGTAAAAGCACAAAAGAGAGGTGGATTCCACCTTCTCACTCATGGGGTGACCAAATATAGTTTTCATCTTTTCATAAGTATCTATGGGATCCCCCTCAAGAAAACCTTCTTCAAAAAATACAATCTAGAACTTGTTTGAAAGAAGAGGGTAAACCAATATAAAAGCTTTTCAGGTATATCTCAATTTGATATTGGGGCACATAGCTAGCCCGAATCCTTATTAGCCTATCCCAAGCATCTTTCAAAGATTCATCAAGTAAATAACGGAAAATTCCGGTATCATCTTCATCAAAATTATTCAAATTCTCATTGATTACCCCGATAGGTCTTTCCATAGCATCATTATTTATGAGCTTAGAGAGGACAGAGGGACTATCCAGAGTAAAACCCGGGAGAGGACCCTTAGCCCTTTTTGAATCGGCCATGGCACAAGAAAAATAAATGGGAAAAAGGCAAATAAAACGGCAAGGGTGAAGTGGGGGAGAGGAAAACGAGAGGCAAATGGCAAATAATGTAATGCGTGCGATAAGAGTTTGTGATGGGTACTTGGTATGTCTTGACTTGAGCGTAGACTCCCCGGCAACGACGCTAGAAATCCTTCTTGCTACCTCTTGAGCACTGTGTTGGTTTTCCCTTGAAGATAGCGTAAGTATTACAGTGGGTGAACAAATTACTGTCGAGCAATTGATAGAAAAGCGAATAATTATGAGAATATCTAGGCATGATCATGTATATAGGCATCACGTCAGTGATAAGTAGACCGACTCCTGCCTGCATCTACTACTATTACTCCACACATCGACCGCTATCCAGCATGCATCTAGAGTATTAAGTTCATAAGAACAGAGTAACGCATTAGGTAAGATGACATGATGTAGAGGGATAAACTCAAGCAATATGATATAAACCCCATCCTTTTATCCTCGATGGCAACAATACAATACGTGTCGTTTACCTTTCTGTCACTGTGATCGAGCACCGCAAGATTGAACCCAAAGCTAAGCACTTCTCCCGTTGCAAGAAAGATCAATATAGTAGGCCAAACCAAACTGATAATTCAAAGACACTTGCAAAGATAACCAATCATGCATAAAATATTTCAGAGAAGAATCAAATATTGTTCATAGATAGACTTGATCATAAACCCACAATTCATCGGATCTCGACAAACACACCGCAAAAAGAGTTACATCGAATAGATCTCCAAGAAGATCGAGGAGAGCTTTGTATTGAGATTCAAAGAGAGAGAAGAAGCCATCTAGCTAATAACTATGGACCTGAAGGTCTGAAGTAAACTACTCACACATCATCGGAGAGGCCATGGAGTTGATGTAGAGGCCCTCCGTGATCGATGCCCCCTCTGGCGGAGCTCCGGAAAAGGCCCCAAGATGGGATCTCTTGGGTATAGAAGGTTGTAGCGGTGGAAATAGGGTTTCATGGTGCTTCTGGTTGTTTTCAGGGTTTAGGAGTATATATAGGAGGAAGAAGTAGGTCGGTTGAGCCACGAGGGGCCCATGAGGGGGAGGGCGCGCACATCGGGGTAGGCGCGCCCCCTGCGTCGTGGACTCCTCGTTCATTTCTTGACGTCCACTCCAAGTCCTCTGGATCATGTTTGTTCCAAAAATCACGTTCCCGAAGGTTTCAATCCGTTTGGATTCCATTTGATATTCCTTTTCTGCGAAACACTGAAATAGGCAAAAAACAACAATTTGCACTGGGCCTTGGGTTAATAGGTTAG
Source organism: Triticum urartu (assembly GCF_003073215.2). Taxonomy (NCBI): domain Eukaryota; kingdom Viridiplantae; phylum Streptophyta; class Magnoliopsida; order Poales; family Poaceae; genus Triticum; species Triticum urartu. The sequence continues at coordinate 554,632,789 of NC_053024.1, read as the reverse complement.
TCCCAAGAATAATATAAAAGTGTAAAATAAAGCCCATTAACATCAAAAACAGATAATATAATAGCATGGAACAATAAAAAATTATAGATACGTTGGAGACGTATCATTCGGCGAGGAGTGGATCAAGTGGTGGCACTGGATGGGCGCGGATAGCGGTGTCGTGAGGCGGTGGAGTGGGCGGCGCGGAGCCGTGACGGTGAGCGGGCGCGAGGTGGCAGGAGGCATGCGGGGGGCAGGCGGCAGCGCTCGGGCCCGGGCGGGCCCGCCCAAGGCTCCGCGGGCCATTTGGTGGGAGGCGGCGCCGGGGTGACGTGGCACCACGGGAGTGGCTACGGGCGGCGGCGTGGGCGTGGGCGTGTTCGGTGGCTGAGAGGGAGGGAGTCTAGGGTTTTACTCGAAAATTTAGGAGGGGGAGGCTTATTTATAAATGGTGGGAGCTAGGAGAGGGCTATGGAGGTGCGGTTTTCGCCACACGATCGTGATCCGACTGCAAGGAGCGTGGAGGGGAGCTAGATGGGCTAGTGGGCTGTTGTGGAGAGGTATTGGGCTGCAATGAGAGAGGGGTCCCTTGGGGCATCAAACAACCCCCAAATGGAATGAAATTTGACAGGCGGTCTATCGGTGATATACCAAGACCACTCATCAACTCTTGGCCCATTCCGTAAACCGTTTTCTCCCGCTAACGAAACAAGGTCTAGGAGGTGCGACAGGTGCGTGTGGGAGTGTCGGATTGAGAAACGGATAACGGAGAAAAAGAAGTACTCGACCGGATGCATGTGACGAACACGAATGCAAATGCAATGCACATGATGACATGAGATGAAATGCATGACATCAACAAAATTCAAAACAAGAAAACCCAACCATGGATGATTTAATAAAGCAACACCAAAAATGGCAACAGTTGGAGGTACAATTATGGATGTTACATCCGGGACGTTACAACTCTCCCCCACTACAAGATCATCTCATCCCGAGATCTAGGACTGAAAGAACTCCGGATATTCAGAATGGAGGTGATCCTCGCACTCCCAAGTAGCTTCTCGGTCGAAATGGTGACACCACTTACATTCAGGAACTTGATCGACTTGTTGCGAGTTTTTCCCTCAGTTTCTTCAAGAATGGCAATGGGAGGTCAATCTCTTCGAATTTGATAGTGCGCTCTAGCATCTTGAAGTACTTGCGAAGTTGTGACATGTGAAACACATCATGCACATTTGAGAAGTTGTAAGGGAGCTCAAGTTGATAGGCAAGGTCGCGTCTTTTTCCAGTAATCTTGAAAGGACCCACATATCTTGGGGCAAGCTTCCCTTTGATACCGAAGCGTTAAGTGTCTTTCATAGGAGAGACTCGGATATAGACATGGTCACCAATCTCGAAAGCCAAGTCACGGTGCTTGCTATCATAGTAACTCTTCTAGCGCGATTGCGCGGCTTTGAGATTTCCACGGATGACTCTGCACATTTCTTCACCTTCTGAGATCAATTCATTGCCAAGAAGTTGGCGTTCACCAGTCTCGGACCAATTGAGAGGAGTACGCCACTTTCTGCCATATAGAATTTCAAAAGGGACCTTGCCCGAACTTGCTTGGTAGCTGTTGTTCTATGAGAACTCGGCATATGGAAGACAATCTTCCCACTTCATACCAAAAGAGATGACATAAGATCTTAGCATGTCTTCAAGGATTTCATTGACACTTTCAACTTGGCCACTCGTTTGAGTATGAACGGCCATGCCCTTTGAAAGTGCGTTATATCGACTAGAGGGGGGGTGAATAGGCGATTTTTATGAAAGTCTTCAGAACATGGGAGTTTTGAAGACAAACGATAAAATTAAACCTATTACCATGCAGCGGAAGGTAGGCTACACTAGGCAAACCATAGTCAAGTATTCAACGAAGTGAAAGCACAAAGACTAATAGCAGCTAGGTAGTAAGGATCAGGTAGGAAGATATTGTGAAGCCAAACAGAACACGCAGTCACTCAGTGAAGACAAATGATAGAGCAAACATACAATGACTTCACAAGGAGTAATAGTAAGTAAAGTGAAGTGAAGATGAAACCAGTGACTCATTGAAGACAATGATTTGTTGGACTAGTTCCAGTTGCTGTGACAACTGTACGTCTGGTTGGAGCGGCTAGGTATTTAAACCTTAGGACACACAGTCCTGGACACCCAGTCCTGAACACGCAGCTCAGGACACCCAGTCCTCACCATATTCTCCTTGAGCTAAGGTCACATAGACCTCGCGGAATCACTCTGGTAAGTCTTCAAGGTAGACTCCCAAACCTTCACAGACTTCGTTCACCGGCAATCCACAATGTCTCTTGGAAGCTCAGAACGCGACGCCTAACCGGCTGGAGGATGCACAGTCCTCAATTGTAATAAGTCTTCAGATCACACAGACAAGAAGACTTAAGTGATGCCCAATTCTCTCTGGCTCTGGTGGTTAGGTCTTTATCCTCGCAGGGAATTCTCTCTCAAAGGCTTCGAGGTGGGTTGCTCTCAAACGACAAAAGCCGTACTTTCAATCTGAGCAGCAAACCGTTTATGGTTGTAGGGGGTGGGTTATTTATAGCCACTTGGCAACCCGACCTGATTTGTCCAAAATGACCCTGGGTCACTAAGGAACTGACACGTGTTCCAACGGTCAGATTTCAAACTCACACGGCAACTTTACACTTGGGCTACAAGCAAAGCTGACTTGTCCGACTCTGGACAAGATTCGCTCTCATAGTCTTCACTCGAAGACATAGGTTTTTGGTTTAGGCATCACTTCAGTCATTCTGACTGGTTCTCTTGGACCCCACTTAACAGTACGGTGGTTCCTATGACTCAACACAAAAGAAAAAGAACTACGAAAGATCTAAGTCTTCGAGCTCCATAGGCTTCATATAGTGTCTTCTCTTGTCATAGTCTTCAATGTGAATATCTTCATATACCACCTTTGACTTCAATGTCTTCATACATTTTTAGGGGTCATCTCTGGTAGTAAAACCGAATCAATGAGGGACTTCTACCTGTGTTATCCTGCAATTCTCACAAACACATTAGTCCCTCAACTAGGTTTGTCGTCAATACTCCAAAACCAACTAGGGGTGGCACTAGATGCACTTACAATCTCCCCCTTTTTGGTGATTGATGACAAACTAGTTGAAGTTTTCAACGGGGAATAATTTGTGAAACTGTAAAGGATAAGGAATTGTCTTCATAAGTTGCAAGGGCTCCCCCTGAAGATGTGCTATAAGTTAATTTGCTTTTGGAATGCAAATGCACATTGGCGGGTGGTACTTGTGGAGATCCACTTCAACTTATGATGACAATCCACTATGCATGTGAAAGTATATGAAGATAATGCCATGCATAATGGAAAATGGACGACTGCAGAATGATCTAAGTGTGGAATTTATCGTCGCACATGCGGAATTTATCTTTGCAAAACAAGGTGGCAAATAAGTAGCAGACGACCATCTAGTTTAAGTGTTACAACTCATAAGAACCAAATGTAGCAAAAAAAAACGAGAGTTGTAAGAATGAAGCAAAATATAAGGCACCCGCCCATATGAACCCACTTGAAGACTATCAATCTCATATGCTTCTCCCCCTTTTGTCAGTAATGACCAAAAAGGTTTGAAGACATGGAGCCTCTACTCATTCCCATGAGGAGTAGGTGAAGTAGCAGGGTTGTTGGTGTTGTTTGGTGGTGCAGAAGAGCTTGGAGGTGCTGAAGGAGGTGGCGGTGAAGTAGCATCGTCTTCTTCCTCAATAATTCTGGCAGTGACTGTGGCAGCAGAGGAAGAGAACTCAGAGTCTTCAAGGGATGGAGTTCCCAGCAGCACAGCCCTTCGAGGAGGTGTGGAGTCAAACTTGAATCTCTCAGTGAAGCCATCCTCTTGAAGATCAGCTTCAGAAAGCATCATCGTTAGCCCTTTCCATGTGCGGCGACAGGTTTCATGGGCAACGAAAGCATTCTTGGTGGCAAGATTTCGAGTGCGATTAACATCCACCAAGAGGCTTTTCATCTGACGCTTCAGCCAGTCATGATGCCTATCTTGTTTCTGATGTAGGGCCACAAGAAGCTCTCGGTTGTTGAGAACACGAGTGCGCTTCTTGGGTCTTGAAGCAGTGGCACTGTCAGTTGCTTCAGTGGAAGCAGGGTGTGGTGCACGTACAGTGCCAGCCAAAGGATACACCCGAGAAACTGCTTCAACACCTTCAACGTTCTGTGTAAAACTCTGATGTTCTGGATTCTGAAGACTTAGAGGTTGCTTGGCAGGCTCAGAATATATGGCTTCAGTAGACATGTCCACGTCAGGCAAGAAGATCCGATGGTTGCAGGCTGAGGGCTGATAAGAGATGGCAGAGTGTAGCTTGATCAGCCGCATGACCCAAGGGGTGTAGAACTTCAAACCAAACAGATCAATGCCTGATGCAGCAAGTTGGCGTATGAAGAAGTCCTGTGCATTGAAGCATTTGCCATGAAGTATATAGAATACCAAAGTCTTCATTGCACCCTGAAGCTTGGCATTTGGAGAGTGCCCTTTGATAGGCCAGAGAGTTCGCCTGATGATGTGATAGATGGTTCTGGGCAGGTACTCAAGGTCTTCAACGAAGAACTCTGTGGGATACGCAGCATCTTGAGGCAATGGCTTCATCATACTGAGCATTTGACTCATATTAGGTTCTGGCTGTTGAAAGATGCTCTCAATAGCTTCAGCATGCCGCTGACAGCCTTGCTCGAAGAGATCGCCAGGAGTGGGCAAGCCAGTGAGCTCAATGATGTCAAATGCATTGGCTTCGTGATGAACGTTGCCAGTCATCCACTCCAGAACCCAAGTCTTTGGATCTCTACTGTATCCTTTGATGTGAAGTGTGGCATAGAATTGTAGCAGCAGCTCTTCATTCCAATGCTCTTCAGCAGTAACAAATTGCAGCAGACCCACTTGCTTGAAGCAATCCATCGCTTCTTCTAGACAGGGCAGACCAGCTATAGCTTCAACGTCAAGGCGCTTGTTGGTTGTGGCAGCCTCAAGATTTTCATCCTCCACTTGACTAGCTGGAGGGTCGGTCACAGGCACGTTCTCCTGGAGAACTGCTTCTTGGTGGAGCAGGGGAGTGGGATCTTGTGGTACTTCTTCTTCTGCGGCTGATGCAGCCGGAATGTCTTCAGCAGAGACTTGAGGCCTTGGACCTTTGCGAAGCCTGCGGAACACAGACGACGCCTGTGGAGTTGGAGTGGGCTGGGCCTCATAGTCTTCTTCCTCTTGTGGGCAATCCGCCCATGAAGCATCCTGTGCAATTGGCGTCAGTGGACGACCAATGCTGATGAGTTCACTGTTTTCTAACTGAGGAAGGACTGCATCATCTTCTACATTGTCATGATGACCAATGTCTTCAGCAGCGATGGGATCAGCTGCTAGAATGTCTTCAGCTTCAGGAGCCTCTGTGGAAGCAGGCTCATGAACTGTCAGTTGACGTTCTGCGTCAGGATGAACCATAGAAATGGGTTCAACTAGCAAGGGCTCTGTGGGAGCAGCCCGAGCTTTCTTGGTTTTTCGCTTTTTCTTGGTGGGGGCAGTAGGAGAGTCTTCAGAGTGTTTCCTCTTCCTGGCTTCAGCCTCAGCAGTTCTTGTCCTCTTGAGCTCTGAAGCTGTTGACCGGCTCTTTGGCTTCGAGCCAGTCATTCTTGTTGGGAAGACAATCAGAACTGCTTCTTGCCTTGGTGCATCAGTTTCAGCCGTAGCAGGCTTCTTCTTCTTCTTTGCGGCCATCCTGGGGTCGATGCCAGGACGCCCAAGTGCTTTGCGCTTCTCAGCCTCATTATAGGCTTGCACACATCTGTCAGCCAGAGTCTTCATGCGCTCACGCGAACCCTGAGCTTCTGCATGCTTCTTCACAAAGGCTTCCTTGAGGTCGTGCATCATTGTCTTGAAGTTCTTCACTTCTTGCACGCTGAGCTTGGCCATATGCTTCTTGAACTGAGCCTTTTCATAGTCAATCTTCTGCTTCAGCTCAACAATGCACTGGGCAATAGCAAGTTCTGAAGCAATGGCGCCTTGGAAGGCGACACTGAGGCCAATAGGTAGCTGCAGATCTTCAAAGCTGATGTTTGGCGTGTCAAACCACTCATCAATGAAGTTGTGGATGATGGTGACATCAAAGAGAGACAGATCATTGAAGATTTCTGCTTCTTCTTTGCTCTTGATGAGTTGCTCAAGAGCGTCATCTTCAAGATCTTCATCACTTGACAGATCAATGTCGTCATTGTGCAGGATGGCAGCAGCTGTTAGCTCTTTGCCAGTGTGAGACAGAGGCATCTTGGCCTTCTGGGGCTTGGAGACGCGTGATAAATCTTCAGACTGCACACTGTCTTTAGGAGGTGCAGTTGCCAATTGCTTCGCCCTTGAGATTTTTGGTGAAGGGGCTGGCTTTGAAGCTTTTGGCTTCTTCAACTGCTTTGGCTTCGGCACTGCAGGCGCGTCATCAGACTCAGTGTCAGCCGCAGGCTCATTCACTGCAGTCCCTTGAACCAAGATGTAGGTGATGAGGCCTTCAAGGTTGGCGAAAGGACCAATGACATTGGGTTCTGCATGTCGTGTGCCATCTACCCTTGGAGATGAGGGACCAGGGTTGAAGTCTAACCCAAAAGTCTTCTTGTTCTGCTTCGCAGAGTTTTGAGCAAACTGGAAGTTGCGCTTGAACAGATTGTCGTCACGACACCATAGCAGTGATGACGAGTGTGCATCAGCAAGCTGTGGTCCACGGACCATGCATGGATAGAAGCCTTGAGCAATGGCTTCATCTCTGGACCTGGGTAGAAGATTCTTGAATAGGATGTCTCCCCACGATCTCTTGATGGCGTTTTTCTCAGCATACTCCTGGGTCACAAATCTGTATTTGAACCATTGTTCTGCCTAATATATTCGAATCCATTGGATTCGGGTCTTGCGCTGACTGTAATCCTCTTCAGGATCTGTCTTGTACATTTCTGAGAGTTCATCTGGCAGATCTCTGGAGGTCTCACCACGACGCTCTCTGCCACCCTTCCTTGCTGCCTTTTCTGAAGCCATAAACTTTAACTTGAAAGGCTTCAAGACGTTCAAAGGCTTCAAAGGTTTTCGTTTGCTGGACCAACAGGAACTGGCTTCGGGAGAATTTATGTGATGCTGTAAGAATTCTGCAAATGAATGCAGACTATGAGAACCAAAGGATTCTCCCACGGACATGTACCTGTGATAGCATTAAGGTGCGAGGGAAGGGGAAGAGGTCATATGCATTCTCAGAAGATTTTGAAGATAAATCAGTTTAGAAGACATTGACCTCATCGTGCGAAGACATTCACTCATAGATAAGAAGTTGGTTCCAGATTTGTACGAATCCACAGATCAGTACAAGTGAGGAATCTAACTACTTTGTGAAGCACAAGTGAATATACTAGGCATGTTATGAGATGCAGTATGAGAGAGATCTAGCTTGTGTGAACAGAAACTGCTTGTGGTAGAAAGTGACAGATCAATAGGATCAACGGTGCTGTAAAAAAGGGAGTTTTATTTACCACACTGAGAACTGCTAGACGGAGTGGGGGATGAGGCCGAGCAGTTCACTCTTCCATGCCCTAACTTGGTGACGGAGGACACCTACGGCGACGGCGGAGAGGACGATGTCCGCGGTCGGTGTGAAGACGGCGTCGGAGAGGTTGCGGCAGCGAAGCGCTTCGTCGCCGGCGTCATCGAGAGCTAGCGGTGGCGCTAGGGTTCGTGCGAGGGTGGAAGAAGAGATAATGACCGCTGTGAGTGTGTATTTATAGGCACAGGGGCGGCACTGTGCTATTACATAGGTGCCCCTGGCGATTCGCATCTGAGGAACACGTGGCCAGTATGCGGAATTTTGGGGTTTGTTCCACGTCCCACGCACGCCTGGATTGTCGGGTGGTCGTTCCTACTTCTCCGGATTTCATGTGGAGGAATGAGCATTGAAAACGGACTTAATGGTTGTCTCTGTATCTTCTGCTGACAAGGACGTAGAGAATACATTCGACAATTTCAATAGAATGCATATGACTTGGAGAGATAGAGTTTGAGATAGAAAGCATAGAGAAGTTGGGGTCCGATCACATTCACTTAGTTCAAAAGATTCAACACGAAGACATAGCTATAAGTGAATGTTGTAGAGGACAGAACACTAGCATATATCTATATATATCAACATAGTGAAGATAATCATGAAAATATGTTCAGTTCGAAGCCAAATCAAATGTGAATACATTGTAAGGTAATGCCATGAGTGAAACACTTCAAAATAGAACGTTTGGTGGTGGCGTTACCCACCGTATAGGAAGTATTAGACCCAGACACGGCGCACAATTATCGTGGCGCTCCGAAGTCAAATTCCACATTAATGTATTCACACTTAGAATGTATGTCTTCATTGATTGAAGTTATACTTCACTTCATGTGTTGGACATCTAAGTCATCAATATGCATATGGGTTAGGATGTGTGCCTGATCACAGGACATTTGAGGATTCCAGGATATTCAGCTCACACCGTAACTTGCAAAACCTCTTCTCATCCAAAGGCTTGGTGAAGATATCTGCCAATTGCTCTTCAGTGTTGACGTGTATGATATCAGTGTCTTCCTTCACAACATGATCTCTGAGAAAGTGATGACGAATTTCAATGTGCTTTGTCTTCAAGTGCTGAACTGGGTTGTTGGCAATCTTGATGGCGCTTTCGTTGTCGCAGTAAAGTGGCACTTGCTTCAGATGAATGCCATAGTCCTTGAGTGTTTGCTTCATCCATAGAAGCTGAGCGCAGCAAGATCCAGCAGCAATGTATTCAGATTCAGCAGTGGAGAGAGATACACAGTTCTGCTTCTTTGAAGACCAACATACAAGTGATCGTCCCAGAAAGTGACATGTGCCTGATGTAGACTTGCGATCAACTTTGTCACCAGCATAATCAGCATCCGAGAATCCAACCAGATCAAACTCTGAGCCCTTTGGATACCATAATCCTAGAGTTGGGGTGTGAGCCAAATATCGAAGAATTCGCTTCATAGCTAAGTGATGCGACTCCTTTGGTGCCGCTTGAAATCGAGCACACATGCAAACACTAAGCATAATATCTGGCCTAGATGCACATAGATAAAGTAAAGAACCAATCATGGAGCGGTATACCTTTTGATCGAACTCTTTACCATTGTCATCAGGACCCAGATGATGTTTGGCTGGCATTGGTGTTGTGAAGCCTTTGCAGTCTTGCATACCGAACTTCTTCAGGCAATCTTTGAGATACTTCTCTTGAGATATGAAGATGCCATTGCGTTGTTTTCGTATTTGAAGACCAAGGAAGAACTTCAGCTCCCCCATCATGGACATCTGATATTGCTCTTGCATCATATATCCAAACTCTTCACTGTACTTCTGATTGGTGCAGCCGAAGATAATGTCATCCACATATATTTGGCACACAAATAGTTCACCATCATATGTTTTCGTGAAAAGAGTGGGATCTAGGGAACCAGGTATGAAGCCTTTGCTCTTCAGGAAGTATTTGAGTGTGTCATACTAGGCCCTAGGGGCTTGTTTGAGGCCATACAGTGCCTTGTTGAGCTTGTATACCATGTCAGGATGTTTTGGATTTTCAAAGCCAGGCGGTTGTGCAACATACACTTCTTCTTCAATCTTGCCATTGAGAAGGGCACTCTTCACATCCATTTGATATAGAAGTATGTTATGATGATTTGCATAGGCCAGCAGTATGCGTATGGCTTCAAGTCTAGCCACAGGAGCAAATGTTTCATCAAAGTCAATGCCTTCCACTTGAGTATATCCTTGAGCAACGAGACGAGCTTTGTTTCTGACAACTTGACCATGCTCATCTTGCTTGTTGCGGTATATCCATTTGGTGCCTATTATATTGTGCTTCCGTGGATCAGGACGCTTAACCAGTTCCCATACATTATTCAGCTCAAACTGTTGAAGCTCTTCTTGCATAGCTTGAATCCATTCAGGTTCCATGAAGGCTTCTTCAACTTTCTTGGTTTCTGATATTGAGACGAATGCGTAGTGCCCACAGAAATTTGCTAGCTGAGTTGCCCTTGAACGAGTGAGTGGACCAGGTGCATTGATGCTATCAATTATTCTTTCAATATGCACTTCATTGGCAACGCGAGGATGTACAGGGCGAAGACTTTGCTCTTGCTATTCATTGTCGTTGTTGGAAGGAATGTCTTCAGGCTGAGCATTGTCTTCATGTTGATCAGGTGCTGAAATGATAAGTTCTTCTTCAGGATGAGCTTCAGAAGGTATAATTTCTCCAGTTCCCATTAGCTTGATTGATTGACTGGATGGAACTTCATCTAGCACACTTGGCAGCTGCTCTCTTTGTGAGCCGTTGGTCTCATCGAACCGCACATCCACTGTTTCAACCACTTTGTAATGAAAGAGATTGAAGACTCTGTAGGAGTGCGAATCCTTTCCATATCCAAGCATAAAACCCTCATGTGCTTTTGGTGCAAATTTTGAGGTGTGATGTGGGTCTTTGATCCAGCACCTTGCGCCAAATACTCTGAAGTAACTGACATTTGGCTTCTTGCCATTAAGGAGCTCATAAGATGTCTTGTTCAGTAGCTTGTGAAGATAAACACGATTGATTGTATGGCATGCAGTATCAATGGCTTCGGGCCAGAATTTTCTTGGGGTCTTGTATTCATCTAGCATCGTTCTGGCCATCTCAATTAGTGTTCTGTTCTTGCGTTCGACGACGCCATTCTGCTGTGGCGTGTACGGGGCTGCGAATTCATGTGTGATGCCCAAGGTATCAAGATATGTATCAAGGCCAGTGTTCTTGAATTCAGTGCCATTGTCACTTCTGATGTGCTTTATCTTGGCGCCAAAATTGTTCATAGCTCAATTGGCGAAGCGTCTGAAGACATCCTGCACTTCAGTCTTGTAAAGGATTATGTGCACCCAAGTATATCTAGAATAATCATCAACAATAACGAAGCCATAGAGGCAAGCAGTAGTAGTTAGAGTTGCGTAATGAGTGGGACCGAAAAGATCCATGTGAAGCAGTTCGAAGGGTTGAGTAGTAGTCATGATTGTCTTCGAGGGATGTTTGGCCCTCGTCATCTTCCCTGCTTCACAGGCACCGCATAAGTGGTCTTTCTTGAACTTGACGCCCTCAATGCCTATGACATGCTTCTTCTTCGCAAGGGTGTGGAGGTTCCTCATGCCAGCATGTCCAAGCCTCCGATGCCAGAGCTAGCATTCTGAAGCCTTTGCTAGAAGACATACTGCAAGCTGTGGCCCTACTGAGAAATCTACCACGTACAAATCATCTTTTCGATACCCTTCAAACAATAGAGACTTGTCAGATTCCATTAGTACAAGGCAACGATATTTTCCAAACATTACGATCATGTTCAAATCGCAAAGCATTGAGACAGACATTAAGTTGAAGCCAAGGGATTCAACAAGCATGACTTTATCCATGTGTTGATCCCTTGAGATTGCAACTCTACCTAGACCCAATACCTTACTTTTACCAGTGTCAGCAAATGTGATGTGGCTCTTGTCGGATGGACGTAAGGTTGAGTCCATAAGAAGACTTCTTTTGCCAGTCATGTGATTTGTACACCCACTGTCAATAATCCATTCTGAAGACGCTGGTGTCGTACCCTTGGCACCGCGTGCCATGAAGTAGTAGGTAGAAGCGGAGTAGTCCTTGTCATTTGCATCGGTGTCGGTGATGAAGTCATTGTCTTCAGTGTTGAAGATGGACTTGGCAACGTATGCTGTAGCCAGACTTGCGACGCCTGAGTCGGATTCCTCCTCAGACTCCACCTCCGCCTCCTCGGATGCAGACTCCTCCTTTGCATCCATTTCCTTGCCAACAAACGCACGTGCCTTGCCAGATGAGCTCTTCTTGTGTGATGAAGACTTTGAGGAAGACTTGGAGGA